>NW_010427869.1:8107-8414 GCF_000710305.1 Buceros rhinoceros silvestris | reverse complement strand
CGGCGCCCCTGCCCGCGGCTGCCTTCAGGCATTGTGGGAGATCCAAAAGGCATCCCTGCAGCCTATGCCCAGGGGGCTGGGGCTGGGTGTGCAGGGATTCACCGCAGCAGATGGACAGGGAGCCCAAAAGGGACGGGGAGCCATGCCTGGAGCAACTCTGGAGCAGAGGGTGCGTCGGGAGGAGTGGGCAGGGTGTTCCGATGAGGAAGCCCATTTTGGAAGCAGATGAGGGGTTCGGGCTGTGTTCTCCAGAAAACAAGCGACTGGACCCGGCAAACCGGCAGGATTTTACATGCCAAGAGCACGT
>NW_010427869.1:7045-7912 GCF_000710305.1 Buceros rhinoceros silvestris | reverse complement strand
GGGGGAGTGGGCAGGTCGGAGCACGGCGCAGCCGAAGCGTCGTGCAGAGCAGCTGCAGCAGGGTGATGATCTGATGGTGAAGGAAGGCAAACGGAGTGGTGGCAGCGTGGGTTCATGGGCACTCTGGCGCGGTCGTGGCGCAGACCCAGCGTGCTCGGCTGGGCAGTGGGCCTGACAAGCAGCTCTGGGTCATGAGGGTGGGTGAGGAGCTGGGTCCGACCACATTTCAGCAGCCCGTAGCGAGTGGTGGTGCTGCGCCGTGCTGTGCCTGGGGAGCTGTGGGTACCCGGAGCCCGTGCTGTGCCTGGGGAGCTGTGGGTACCCGGAGCGTCAGTTTGGCCCTTTGCTTGTGCCTTCTCGGGATAAGCTGCAGGTTTGCCATCCTGTTCTTTGTTCTCGTTAATAAATACCTAACTAATCTGAGGCATTACAGCCGGCAGGCAGGTCGGGAGCTGTATCCCCGCTGGCCCTGCCGGTGCTCTCCAGCAGATGAGGCTCTGCCAGGCGCGCCCCCGGCTCTGCCAGGCAGGCACGATGGGCTCTCAGTTCTGGGGTGTGATTCATGCGTGACTCAGATGGTACAGGGCTGCATTTGGTGTCATCTTGCTCTTAGCCTTGTGCCCAGGCTGCATGATCTGGTGCCAGAGGATGCTGGAGCAGAAAGAGCTGCTGGGCTCTGAGACGGGTGCGGGGGGACGTGTGGTTCTACAGTGGGAAAAGGGGAGGGGTCCTTTGGCTGCGCCTCACTCCCACCCACCGCTCGCTCCCCTTCCCACGCGCTGGTCCCGCCGAGCTCCAGAAATGTGCTCTGACAGCTCTCCTGGTGTCACTCATCATTTCAATGCCGTGGCTGCAGCCCCTGCTTGG
>NW_010427869.1:6327-6945 GCF_000710305.1 Buceros rhinoceros silvestris | reverse complement strand
GCCGTGGCTGCAGCCCCTGCTTGGGGTCCGAGCCCCTTCGCCCAGGCTGCTCCAGCAGCTCTGGCTGCCAGGGAGGACTGAGGGGACCGGAGACGCGTGTGCCCACCCCAGGAAAATCTCTGTTCAGCCTGTTGCTGCTGGGCAAGAGGGGAAGAGTCACTGTGCCTGGAACTCGGGCACCGAGAGCCCTCTGACCTCCCCTGTCCTTGCCTGGACAGCTTGGCCCTGTCCCACGCAGGAGAGGCTGTGGCCGAGGCTTGGGCAGCTGTGGGTGAACAGGGCCAGTGCAGCATCCCCCTGTGGCCTCCTCAGCACCAGAGGAACCCCTTGGCACCGCTGTCACCCCTTGGCACAGCCCCACAAGTGCCAGGCGGGACCCAGGCACAAGGGATGGGGTTTGATGCCGTGTCAGTGCCTGAATGTGCAAGTCTCCTGCTGTGGGGTGATGTGATGTGGGCACCAGCTGGAGAGACCGTGGACAAAGCTTCCCACCACTGCTCCCCCATCACTGGGCAGAACTCTGGGGCTGTGGCACAGCCCCTCTCCAAGGCCAGTGGCCCTGTGGCAGAGCCATGGCTGCTCCAGCCACTGGCAGAAGCTGTCAGGTTGGGCACCCGG
>NW_010427869.1:5089-6208 GCF_000710305.1 Buceros rhinoceros silvestris | reverse complement strand
GCCTGTGGCAGATGCTGCCAGTTGGGACCCCGGTTGGGGTCCTGGGCTCTGGGGACTACTTGCCCCGTGGCTCCATGGCAGCAGGTGGTGTTCAGGGCACAGCTCATCCTGGGAGGAGTGTGGGGAGCACTTGCTGCACCGTGCTCAGCGTACGCTTGCTGCCCACTGCTGCTGCTGACCCTCATTAAGCCGGTGATGAGTTCTCCTCTCGTGAGCAGCGTGGCAGAGGCTGGGATATTTGAGCTGCTAATTCCTGTCTCCCTGTAATTAGCCAGCGCATCCCACAGCCGGGGAGGCCCCCGTGAAGGGCATTTCCAGCCCCCACACACCAGGCAGCCCCCAGCTCTGGCTCAGCCCCTGGCCTCACTCCGAGGTGTTTGCTCAGAGGAAATAGAGCCCTGTTCCCCGGGACTCCCACCCAGCTGCCCTCCCAGCTGAGGGCGGTTTTTGGGACACGTCTCCTCTCTCCCAGCCACAGTCCCTCACCCCTGACTGGGGCTGCAGAAACCCTTGGCGCTCCTGGTAACCCACAGGCAGGAACTGGGGGTTGGGCGAGCAGCCCATGCTGTGGGGTGCAGGGATGGGCACTGGTTTCAGGCTGGGAGTGCTGGGGCTATGCTGGCCCTTGTGGAGCCCTGAGGCAGAGGAGGGCCAAGGCTGCTGTGGGTGCCTGTGAAGCTGGCTGAGCGCTGCAGCCTGTGCAGGGGAACAGCCACTGGCCCCCTCCTCATCCTCATCTAGAACAGAAGTGCACAAGTGGGAGAAGATGTAACGAAAATAGCGTCTCCCTGGAATTTATTGAATTCCCGTTAAATACAGCCATTGTTCCCCTCGCCTTATTTACACAGGGGCATCGATACATTAAACTAAACGGTTAAAAATATAAAAGCTGGTGCTACCCAAACCCTACCGTCAGAGGGAGGGAGGAGGAAGGAGACATGGGCAGGGGGTCAGTGCTGGGATGGTGCCCCCGCGCTCCTTGGCCCGTTGGGCACTGCCGGTTCACAGGAACCAGAAGCATTTGCGCTTGGATTTCTTCGTGTCCAGCTTCGCAGGCAGCTTTGTCACTGGCGATGGCTCCTGCCCGGGGGGCCAGACGGCCCCCCTCGCCGCCGCCAC
>NW_010427869.1:3922-5015 GCF_000710305.1 Buceros rhinoceros silvestris | reverse complement strand
CCCCCCCGCCCCCCCCGCCACTGCCGCGGGGGAGCTCGGGGTGGCGTCGCCCTCGATATGGCTCAGCACCTGCTGGAAGCGTCCCTCCTGCTGCCGGAAATCGTGCTCCACGCTGCGGGTGAGCAGGCAGAGGGGACTGTGTTAGAGGGCATCAACTGCTATGGCACCCACCTGCCCCTGCTCCACACCCCAGCACTTGCCTCCACCCCGAAAAGACCCCAGGGAGCTGAGCTCAGACCCTTGCACCTCCCCGGGGAGCTCAGCACCCTGCACATCCCTGGGGAGCTCAGCCCCGCTGTGGTCCTGAGGCTCTCCACAGGAGGTCATGCGTGCCGGGATTCAGCCTGGCTTCAGTCCCGTGGCCAGAGGCGATGGCCGAGCCGGTGGGAAGGGCAGGACCTCACGTGGGAGCAGCCTGTGGTGCAGGGTGGCCCTTTGGGCAGTTCTCTGGCAGCTTTCTCCGGGAATACTGGTGCTTCCCAGTGGGCAGATGTTGTGCTGGTGTTCACCTTCATCCCGCTCCTGCCACCCCCCTCATCCTCAGAGGCTGTAAGTGGGGATGAGGGCAGGATCTGTCCCACACAGTGGGGGGCTGTGACTGGGCACGTGGCACCACACAGCTAAACCTACTGTGCCAAAGCATCCTGGGGTGGTCCTTCCAGAGGGACAGGCTGAGGCACAGCCCGAGCTGTGGCCAGGGTCTTTTGGGATGGGTCACCCTCAGCCACCTTCCCTGCACCTTCTGTCCCATCCCTCCTCAAAGCCTGGCACTGCCTCTGCCTTTCTCTGGGGCTTGGCTGTCCCTTCTCCTCTTGCCACTCGCTTGCCAGAGCTCCTTCGCCCTGAACAAGGACAAACACACCAAGTCCCTCCTGGGGAGCTGATATGCTGCAAGTGGCCTCCCCAAGCTCCAGGGACTTATTCCTGACACACTGTGGCACTCAGGCACTGGGTAACTGGAGTAACTGGGATAACTGGTAAATGCAGCAGCATCCCCAGCTGGGGAGCACGGTGGCTCCTCTGCTCTGATCGCGGCAATCCCTGGTAGTGCCCCTGTGGCACTGCGGCAGTGGCTGGCCGGCTCGACTTCTGT
>NW_010427869.1:1664-3838 GCF_000710305.1 Buceros rhinoceros silvestris | reverse complement strand
GGGCAGGGCCTGCCAGTCTCGACTTCTGGGGCCGGTGGGGACTCAGCCAACCTTCCCAGCTGGGGACCAGTGCTGATGTGGTGGGGCAAGCCCAGGGTCTGTGGGACCCCAGTTAGCAATGAGCCCCCTGGAGAGGGTCCATGCATCCCTGGGGCCAGGACACCTCATCCAGCTGCCACCAGCACCATGCCCAGCCTCCATGGAGGTGGCACAAGCATGCAAGGGCTGTGTTGCTGCCTGTCACATCCTGGCAATGTAAGGAATTATGGTGCCGTGGGTCTGGGGCGGCGAGGGGGGGCTGAGCCCCCATCACAGCCCTCAGGTGTCCCCGCAGCACCCTGCAGTGTGCAGCCAAGAGCCACGATGCTTCCCCACATGGGAAGCCACTCCATCTCCCTCACACCAGCCACGTCCCATCGCATCAGCGAGCTCCCATCGCATCAGCGAGGTGCTGCCGTGTCAGTCAGCACCACACACGTGGCATGGCCACCCCGCACACGGGGAGCGCCCCGCGAGCTCCCACTCACTGACACCTCCTGTCACCTCCTGTCACCTCTCCCTGTCAGGACACTGATTGTTCCCAGCTATTTCCAGCACAAAGGGCAAGCCATGGCAGACAGTCTCAGAGTGGAGGGCAGTGTCTGGAGGGGCCCCCGGCTCCCCAGCACGGACACAGTGGAAGGGCTCAGGGGCCACTATGGGCATGCACAGCGTTTGTGCGTGGCCCTGCGTTGGGATGCAGCTGGGTAGGTCTGTTGCCCACCATGAGCCATCCCCTGGGGCTGGTGCCCTGGTCCCGGCACCCAGTACACTCCACACCTGGCGCTGTCCATGCTCTCCCTGCCCCATGTCCCACCAGAGCCTCATCTCGTCAGGTGGACAAAGGGGCAATGAAGCCCAGAGGGAGTCCCCGGCGGGAGCCTGGCGATTACCGGGAGCCACCTCCCCCAGATGTAATATCTCTCCCCACCACGATGCTGTGTGGAGACAGGCTTGTCACACCCAGTTAGTGCTGAAGTCCCCCACGAGCTACAGCGCAGGAGCTCAGGGTGTAAATCAGCAGAGAACAAGAGGGATGGACACAGCAGAGGCGCTGGCCATGTCGCTGCCTGCACCGGGAGGACCTGAGCCACCCTTCCCCGTACACCAAATGGGCTCTGAGGAGAGAGGGCAGCAAAAGGGCTTCCATGTCCTGACCCAAAGCTGACACCGGAGAAGCAGAGCAAAAGCTCAGTGGTGCCCAACCCCAGTGAGGGGCAGGAACCCTCTGCGTGCCCATCAGTCCATCTGCTTCATTTGATGGCACAGGGAAGACGAGACGCAGCCCGGCCTCGGAGCGAGGGAGCCAACCCACCCACCAGCCAGGAATGAGGCTCTCCCCAATTCAGGGCTGTTACGGAGGATAAATGCTCTGCCATGGAACCAGAGCCGCTCTCCCTGCAGCTGCAGCCAGTGACCACTGTCCTCCACAAAAACCACCCCACCACCTCCTGGGAGCCAGAGCTGCTCCCTGCGGAGTCAGGCCAAGGATCACCAGGACCCTGCTGTGCCCTTTCAACACGTAGGAGCTGGCTGTGAGGTGCTGCAGGGCCACACGGGTCCCTTAGGACATGGATGAGCTGGAGGAGGCACAAGGACGCAGCTCTGCACACGTGGCATGGGGACAGCCGCTCCCCACCTGCTCTGACACTGTTTCCCTTAAGCTTCCTGCAGTGGCCTCAGCAGGGACAGGACCTGGTCCGGGGGGGTCTCTGCTGGCCCCATACAGCTGGGTTTGTGTCTGTCCTAAGATTCTGGGGGTGCTTCTGTCACAAACAGATTGCTCCTGCTCCAGGAGGGACAGGAGAGGAAAAGTTGCGACTGCCAGCGCCACATCACCCCAGGGACAGCTTGGACCTGGACAGGATGGGACCCTGCAGCCCCTCGCAGCTCAGGATGCCCTGAGCACCCCCCCTGCCACGCCACGCCTGGAAGGTGCCGGGTGCCGGAGCTGGCTCTTACCTGTAGATGATGCAGGCACAGTCCCGGCAGGTCCCACAGTTGGCGATGTCTTGCCCTGTCCGGTACGAGTGTCGCCTGTGACAGAGCAGAAGTGCTGTGAGCCTGGAGACCCGCCCTGGGGCTGCCCGTGCCCTCCCAGCTGCCCCTGCACCTGGAGCTCACACTCCAGCAGC
>NW_010427869.1:1092-1574 GCF_000710305.1 Buceros rhinoceros silvestris | reverse complement strand
CCTTCCCTTGGTGCTCACCCTCCAGCAGCCATGACTTCTCCCTGGCATCCAACTTGTCTCCTCCCTGGGTCCCAGTTCATCTCCTCCTTGCGATCCAGCTCCTCTCTTCCCTGGGTCCCAGCTCCTCTGACTCCCTGCAGTCCAGCTCATCTCCTCCTGGGTGGTCCCTGCTCATCTCATCCCTATGCCCTAGCTCATCTCTTCCCTGGATGCCAGCTCATCTCTTTCCCGGATCCCAGCTCCTCTCCTCCCTGGGACCCAGCTCACTGCCAGTGCGATGCCGATGCCGTTTGGTGCCAGGCCCAGCACGGTGCCTCAGCTCTGCAGATTTCTCGGATGCAAATCAGAGACAGGCCTGGCAGAAGCCCCGAATCATTCACGCTTGTGTCCACCTCCCTTCACCTGCAGCACCCAGAGCTGTGCCTCACACCCGCAGCCAGCCCGTGTCACCGCGCGTCTCCCCACGCTGGGTTCCATGGCGG
>NW_010427869.1:525-967 GCF_000710305.1 Buceros rhinoceros silvestris | reverse complement strand
AGGGAGTGGGGCCGCGGCCAGCCAAGCAGTGCCCTGACAGACAGGCAGTGCGAGAGGCTCCAGACTAATCACCAGCCTACGCCGAGCGCAGGATTTATCTCTTTTTGATGCTTCGTACAGAGCAGCCTCCTCCTGCAGGGAAGGTGCGCAGGACGCGGATCAAGCTGTCAAGCTGCCAAAGCTCTGCTCGACCCCAGCGCGATTCTCCTCCCTGCTCTCTGTGGAAGGTCTCCACACGCCAAGTGTTCCTGCTGCTGGTGCTAACCACCAGCCCCGACGCGTCCCCAGACCAGCTGTCCACCACGTGGGAGCCCACATCGTGCTGCGATCACTGGCTGCCTGCCCTGCCACCCTCCTGCCCGGAGCTCCCCAGGGCACCTGCTCCCCAGGACCAGCTCCATGCTCCCATCATGTGGGACCATCATGGTCCCATCATGGTCCC
>NW_010427869.1:0-415 GCF_000710305.1 Buceros rhinoceros silvestris | reverse complement strand
GGTGGGACCATCAGGCCCCCATCATGTCCCCATCGAGTGTCCTGTGTCCCCAGCATTCCCCCCGCCTGCCAGTGGCATGTCCCAGCTCTTGCTGCAGGAACCAGCAGTGAACCTCTTGCTCAGCCTGGTGCTCCCCTGAGCTGGGCAGCCTCCATGTGCCACCATCAGCTCCCCAGGAAAATGCTCCACCGATGTCTCCTTGCTCAGCAGCCTGAGCTTCTCTGAACTCTGTTTGTGGGCCTTTGGCTTTGCAACCCCCCAAGCCCTGAGGGTGAGGGGAGCTGCCCCTCACCCCAGCACTGCTCCCCGCTGGTGCCCCAGCTCCAGTTGCTCTCAGAGCCATCAGAAAAGTGCCCTGTGAAACGCTTTGGTCGCCCTTGGCCGCCATCCCCACTGCCCCTCTCAGGCAGAGCAG
>NW_010427868.1:19470-19930 GCF_000710305.1 Buceros rhinoceros silvestris | reverse complement strand
GTGGTTTTTGATTCGTCTCTGTCCTTGGAAGCTGTGTATTTGGAAGCACTGTAAATCCGCCCTGTACCGATTTCCCTGTGTATATTTAGTACTCTGATGTTGCTATTAAAACTGATATGAGAACCGCGCAGCCCGTGCTGATTGGGTTCCTCTGCGCCGTGGTCCCCGAGGTGGGGACGGGGTCATTTCAGGGGCCGCGGGGACTGACCCCTTGGCAAGAAGGAGCCGTGGGGCTGCCTTGGAGAAGCCTCCGTGGCTGCCCAGCTGCTCTCCCTTCACATGGGTCGCTGAGAAATGGCCCTGCCTTCATCCCAGGGAAAGGGTTTTTGCGCATCCCCTCGGTGTCTGGTGTGTCCCCTCAGGGTCCCCACCATGGCAGCACCTACCTCTGGACCCTGCAGCAGAGGCAGGGGGGTGCCAGGGCCCTGGACTCTCCCAGAGTACCCGGAGGGGGACACGT
>NW_010427868.1:18942-19395 GCF_000710305.1 Buceros rhinoceros silvestris | reverse complement strand
CTGGACCCTGCAGCAGAGGCAGGAGGGTGCCAGGTCCCTGGACTCTCCCAGAGTACCCGGAGGGGCACACGTGTGTGTGCGTGGGACAAAGTGCTCGAAGGAGGGAAGCCCTTCAACAGGACATTTCGGGAGTTAATTAAACGTCACTAATGGTGTTTTAAATAATAGCTATGCAGCGCGGTACGGGCATTAGCGGGATTGCTTAACCTCGATACAGACAGACAAACGTTTTGCCATGGGCAGATGAGTATTAAAATGTTATTTCTTATTCGCAAATTTGGGTTGATGATGTGCGGCCATCGCAGCCCTGCTCTGCTCGCTGGACAGACAGACGGACGTGGGGAGGGGGCTCTCGCAGAGCTTGCCGGGCAGCAGGAACAGCTTCCAGAGTCCCCTGTGCTCCTGCCGGCATCATCCCCTTCCCCAGGACACTGCGGGACGGCGTGGCCACCG
>NW_010427868.1:18598-18918 GCF_000710305.1 Buceros rhinoceros silvestris | reverse complement strand
GACAGACAGACGGACGTGGGGAGGGTGCTCTCGCAGAGCTTGCCGGGCAGCAGGAACAGCTTCCAGATTCCCCTGTGCTCCTGCCGGCATCATCCCCTTCCCCAGGACACTGCGGGACGGCGTGGCCACAGTTCTTCGAGACGCCATCTGACCTAGAAGGGGGGAGAAAAGCCTTTTGCAGTGTCTGCGTTGGCTTTGAAGAGGCACGACCTGAGCAGGCAGAGCTCGGCACAGCCGCCTGCAGCTTGTCGTTCCCAGGCTGTGGCAGTGGCCTTCCTGCGGTGCCGGTGCCCTGTGCCGCTCCCCAGCCTGGCAAAACG
>NW_010427868.1:18022-18468 GCF_000710305.1 Buceros rhinoceros silvestris | reverse complement strand
TGTGCCCGTCCCCCCCCTGGAAAAACGGGGAGCAGCGATGCCGCCTGTCCCCAGCCCAGCCAAATCCTCCCCCAAAGCTTCTTTTCAAACATACAGGAAACCAGGGTGGGACGAAGCGAGAAGCTCTTCGTTTTAGGGCCAAATTGCCAGCTTTAATCACCGTGACAACGTGTACAAGCTAACAGGATGCGAATGGCCCTGGCGCTGCATCCGTCAGCCAGAGAGCTCCGTTCCTTTCCAGATACGGGTGGGATTTCAGGGCATGAAATACAGTGCTGGGATCTCATTCCTTTCCCCGCTATTTATCACAGCCGGAAACAAACTCGCCAGCCTGAATTGTTGCAAGCGTCGCTGCTGGGAGCGCGGAGGAGAAATACTGTGCTGAGCTGCGCGGCGTGGGAGAGGGGCCACGGGGGACGAGGGGGAGCCCCACAGCTCGGGCGGGT
>NW_010427868.1:15279-17818 GCF_000710305.1 Buceros rhinoceros silvestris | reverse complement strand
CGCTCTCCTCTCCTGCCGCGGTCACTTCTGCTGCTGCAGGATCTGCTGCCCAGCCCGGCCAGCTCAGGTTTCAGAGGGAGAACCAGCCTGTCCCTGTCCAGCCAGGAGCATCCCCTGCCCACCATGCCCCATGCTAGATGGTGTCTCGAGTCTGTCCCCTGGTCAGCGCTGGAGGCTGCGATCTCTGCGTCCCTTCAGGGCTGCCTCAACCCAGCAGCAGGGCGAGACTGGAAAATGAGGCTGGAAACAAAACATGAGCGCACTGATGCCACAGTACACAGCTCTGTTAAAAAGTAGGACTAAGCATTATCCAAGTTTAATTATTATAATTATACCGGGGCGAAGTAATTACTGGAGATATTTTAAGCATCAATCAACACGCTATTTTGAAAAACGAAAGCTCTGTTAAAAAGTAGGACTAAGCATTATCCAAGTTTAATTATTATAATTATACCGGGGCGAAGTAATTACTGGAGATATTTTAAGCATCAATCAACACGCTATTTTGAAAAACGAAGCCCTGGTAACCATCGACATGCAACAATGCTGCCTGCAGAAGGAGGAACCCCCCAGGGGGGCCTGTAAGCTGCTCCTATTTTCTTATTTTCAAAGAGGGATTTTTGGGGAGTTGGGGAGAAAGGCGAGAAGTGGGGCTGTGGAAAGACGTCCCCATACCGTGGGGAACCGGTCATGACAGTGTGCCCGAGTCCAACCAGACGTGTGCTGGAAGCCGGGTTCCCGGTGCCAGGCTGGTCTGCAGGAGGAACATCGGTTTGGGGAAGAGGAGCCTTGTGCGATGCGGTGACGCCACCTCGGTGGTGGCTTTGAGGAAGATTGGCTGGGGCTGGATGATGTAGCGATGCTGAAATCATTTAAGCTTGTTATTGTGGTTTCTATGGCTCTCTGGCTGGATGTAACAAATTGTCTGCATCATTTTCCAGATGGATCATTCTTAAATCATCCAGGACAGGCCTCAGAGCTCAGCACTGAAGCAGTAGAAGGCACTTGAGTTCAATAAATGCTGGAAATGTGCTGTATTGAGTGCTATGTCTTATTAAAAGTTTAAGTACATCGTCTGAGCTGGTGGGTCTCACAGCCAAGCTCTCCATGCTTCACGCCCCTTCTGAGTGCCATCAGTTCCCCCATGGGGATGGGAGACAAAGACCGGGCTGTGCCCGGGTGCATGTGGCATGACAGGGTGGAGGGACACTGGCATGAGCTCAGCCGGCAGCTCGTCACTACCCACAGCCTGCCCCCTCCCTGCGCGGGTACCAGACCCCGGCGTGGCTCTGGCTCCCGGTGCTGTGGCCCAAATGTGTCTGGGCTTTGGGCTGAACAAACCCTTTTATTCAAATTGAAATTATTTGATCCATCAGAAACTCCCATCACAAACCAGAGGGTTGTTACTGCTGTTGGTCGCTGAAGCAGACCGTGGGTCGATCACCCCAGCCTCGCGGTGGGGCCCCAGCAGCAGCCCCGCAGCAGGGCATGCTGCTGAGGCGGAGGGGCTGGCACCTCAGCGTTTGGCCATGGACACGCGTGCCCAATAAACGACGAGCGCTGAGAGAGCGTTTTATTACCGCCAGGCAATTTGTGCTAATAAGCAGCGTGAAGCAGCAAAACCTCTCAGCAGGGAGATGAGTTATGGCAGGAGGGCGTTGGAAAGCCAGAGCCCCAAGGATGCTGCAGTGGAGGAGACCTGCACGGAAAGCGCCGGCACAGCCCGTGGAGGGGTTGGTCCATGGTGGGATCAGCCCGTGGTGGGGTCAGCCCATGGCTGGGATCAGCCCGTGGCGGGGTTGGTCCACGGTGGGATCAGCCCGTGGTTGGGCTCAGCTTGCGGGTCTCTTCCACCTGCCCACCTGCGATGGGGATGGGGAGTGCAGCAGCTGCCCCCAGACCTGCTCGCCTGTGGGACTCGTCTTCTCCTGAAGACACAGGAAGCACGTGCGGATGAGACTCGCAGGACCCAAACGCCAGGCTGGTGTTAGAACTAATCTTGAGTTTTATTGACACTGATATGACCTGAGTCCCGAGACTCCGGGACCTGTTCAGCTCTGCCAGCAGTGACATGTCTATACGTTTTTAATAAACCTAGCCGAATGAAATCCTCGCTCTCCTGTTCATCCTCCGAGCATGATATTAGCTGAAAACTCACATTTATCTTAGTCCCTTGTCAGGCCAAAGTGGGGATGAAGCTTCTTCAGGGTTGTCATTATTTTTCCCTTGCAGATTTTCAAGCATGACTAAGTGATGGGTCTGGAGCAGGGGGCAGGAGGCAGGAGCTGGTGGGGGGTGTTCCAGGAGCCCACTCCTCACCTCTGCCACCACAGCAGACTGGCACGGGGTGGGTGTCAGCAGAAGCCCCAGTGAGACCTCACGGGGTCCATTCCCGGTGCCCAGCACCTGCCCAAGCAGGGTGTCATTCCGACAGCGATGCCAGAGGAGGCACCTCCACCTCCCTGGGTGAGCCGTGTCCTTTCGGGTGCCGTGTTTATTGACCTGTCAAAGGGCTCAGATGTGGCTGGGTGTGGCTCGC
>NW_010427868.1:13902-15182 GCF_000710305.1 Buceros rhinoceros silvestris | reverse complement strand
GCAGCAATTGATTGCCGACAGCCACGATCAGGGAGCAGTTGATTTCTTCGCCTGATACTCACGCTAGCGTGAGTGTTCAGAAATTCTCACCTGGTGTCACTGGCTGGCGCGTCGCCTGCTTGTTTGAATGGGCGACGCTAACGCCTATGGCCCGAGCACAGCCTTGGGGCTTCGGAAGAAGCCGTTGTTATGTGATGCCGATTTGGGCTCTGGTTGCCACTATTTCCGTGTTCGAGTTTTCTGCCAGTCTGTGGTGGTAACAAGGGGACAACCTTCACCCCATGTTTGCCTGAAAAGTGGGATTCTCTCTGACAGCTCAGTGCTTTCCTCTGAGTCTCCTCTCTCTGACCTTGCTAGCTCCGTGCCCGGGGCAGATCTGCAGCAGCCCGAGCCCAGGCTGTGCTGCGAGGGGCACAATCCCGCTGGTCGCAGTCAAGCCGATCCCGATGCAGGGAGTTGGAGTGCAGCATCCCGGTCCAGGGCCGGTCGGGTGTCCCTGTTGCCTGCTGGTGCAGGAGCCAGTCCTGCTCCCCTGGGTGTGTGTTTCCAGTCACCAGCACATCTTTCTCTACTTCTCCGTGGTTAAAGGGCTGGCCAGCGCTTTGCCCTCGGTCTATGAAAAGCACAGCTTGACATTTGTTTTTCCACATCTATTTCCCATCCATGTTCTCCTGCTCCTTGCTTCAGCCTCCGTGCCGACACGCAGACCAGCGGCCGTACACAGAGCAGTGGATCGCAGCCAGCACCGCTTACAAAATGGTTTTGTGAAGCCATGAGAAGCGCAATATCCATGTAACAGTCCATAAACCTGTACATCAAAGCAATTAGCCGTGATCAGTCCCTGGTAAAGAAAAGCCCCACATTCACCAATTTGCTTTAAATCAGCCCAGAGAGCCGCTGAGCTGGGAACCAGCCCGCAGCCAGCACCATCCATCGCCACCGCTGGTGCTTTGGGCTGGTAGATTTGCACTGTTACTCTCCGGGGATTTTAGAAGGCAGGAGCCCTCAAAATTTGGTCCCCCTGGGCAGAGCATCGGGGACACTAGGGCTTCTCTGTGGCTGGGCATCGCGTGTTGCAGGGGCAGGAGCTGCTTCGTGGGTGCTCAGAGGTGCTACTCTTACCTCACCAGCGTCTTTGCCAGTCAGATGGAATCTGTGGGTGAAAAACGGCAGCCACAGCTAATATTTAAAATGCAAATAAAATCTTTTCCCGCAGGGTTGACAGGTTTTAGCACTGTCTGGCTTCAGATAATTGACTCCCAAAGCTGCTGCGGCTGGCC
>NW_010427868.1:13539-13814 GCF_000710305.1 Buceros rhinoceros silvestris | reverse complement strand
TAAATGCCCCCCAAAGCCTGCGGCGGCTGCCTCTCCTTGGGCAGAGAGGAGGAGTGGCTAGGGTAGCGGGGAAGGAGCAAACAAGAGCCCCCAAAACCCCTCTCCTGAGCCCACATCCCTGCTCGGTGCCAGGTCACTTGTGCCAGGGAGGCTGGGAGCGGGGCGAATGAGCCCGTCAGAGCAGAGCCCCTCCGGGGACACGGCGTGCCGGCAGGACAAAGCCCCGTGACAGCTGAGGGACACGGAGCAGCCGCCACTTGGAGCCCGGAAGAGAC
>NW_010427868.1:12682-13463 GCF_000710305.1 Buceros rhinoceros silvestris | reverse complement strand
GCAGCCACTGGAGCCCAGGAGCGTCCTTTCTCCAGGGGGCTGGGAAGAGACCGGACAGGGCAGCCTCCCCGGTGGCAGCTGGCCAAAAGCGCTCAGCACATTCAACGGGCGAACAAAGCGGTGGGACAAGTGGCCCAAAAGATGAGGCACTTGCTGGAGACCATCCGAGCACGGTTTTAACCCACTGAATTGAGTGGGAACGGTTTTCTGGCCAAGCACAGCCCTCAAGTCACACTGGGGCTGTACAAGTGGAGTGTAAGCTTGAAGGAAAGAAAGAAAAGAAAAGGGAAAGCGAAGGTTCACAGCTCCATGGAATTCCTTCCCAGGGTCCATCTGAGGCTCCCTACGAGGGAGCTGAGCGGGGGAATGCAGCATCCCTGGCAGCAGCAGGGCGGCACCACGATTCCCAGAGGAGCAAAGAAAGAGAGTTTGCGTTTTCAAGGAGAAAAAGATGAGGAAAGGGAAAGGAGGAGGAGAAAGAAAGGAGGCGAGGCACTGGCAGGATGTGCCAGGAGCAGTACCAAATAGGCACTTCTCAACTTAAGCCAAGTTTGGAAGAGCTATTAAGGCAGGAGATCAGTGAAGGGGGAAATTGAAATGTTAGGGGCTGGAATGGAAAATTAGGCACAGATAACGGCACAACAGCACTAGGGTTTAAAGCACCCTCCATTAATTTGTTGTGAAGAGCTGTAAAATGCTCCCATGTGAGATCTTCTCTGTATCCAGCCAGCCAAGGAGCAAAATCCCCCAAGTGGTGGCATCGTGGGCTCGGCTGCCCCAG
>NW_010427868.1:12015-12538 GCF_000710305.1 Buceros rhinoceros silvestris | reverse complement strand
CCCCCCGGGCCCACAAGCCCCTGCCACTGTTCCCGATCGGAGCTGTAGACAGCAGGATAAATCGCAGCCACGAAGAAGGGGCTGGAGCTGCTCGGGCAAAGCAGCAGCAGCCAGACCTGAGGGAGCCAATTTCCACAGCCCTTCTGAAAAAAGCAGCAGGAGCTGGCTCGGCTACCTAAGGCTCTCCAGACTCTGCCCCTCTTGCCATGGCTCTGCTGGAGGAAATGGAGCCGGTGGGCACCCGCAGCTGGGCACCATGCTCAGCACTGCAGCGGCAGCGGGGATTAGGGCTCTGCCTGGGCAGCCAAGCAATCGGGCTGGGGAGGCAGGATGGTTCTTTGAAATTAGTCTGAGTCAAATGCCTTTTGATCTAAAGAGGATTAGGAGAGGAGTCGGAGGCACTCGTCCCCCCACGCTCTCGCTGCCAGCAGCAGTTAGCATGGCCGGCATCCCTCTCCCACCAGCGCTTTCATCTGGGTGGCCAGGGCCACCGCTGCTGCAGCGGCAGCAGGTCCCAGAGCCA
>NW_010427868.1:11187-11816 GCF_000710305.1 Buceros rhinoceros silvestris | reverse complement strand
GCGGTTACATCATCTCCAGGTTGGTACTCCCAGGCCCGCTGGTGAGTATGTGGAGTCAGCCACTGCTGGAGCCAGGGTGGTGACACCGGAAGCTGCTGCAGACCCTTTCCCCTGCTCACACGGGCTGCGGGAACCAAGAGGAAATCGTGAGCAAAATGCTTGTAATGTGCCAGAGGCTGAGCAGAGCTGCAGGACCTGGACGGAGCAACCACGTGCGGTGGGATGGAAACGGCGGTGGGTCTGGATGGAGGAACTGAGCGAGAAGGGCTTTGCCAGGGCTCCTGGGACCTGAAACACCGTTTGGTCTGAGAAGCAAGAAAACCCCTGCAAGGAAAACTGTGCTGACAGCTCCAGCTGGACACGTCTCAGCCAGAGCTGGGCTCTCAGCAGCCTGAGTCCCAGTGCCACCTCGCAGGGACCAGCGACCTCCAGCACCCTGGGCACAGTCATTTCAGAAGGAGAAGCTGCTGACAGCCGGTTGTGTGGCTCAGCAGGTCACACCAGGGCTGGGGGAAGCCATCAGTCGAGGTCCCCTGGGATGGGTGGGTGGGCAGGCGGCTGATCAGCCCCTTGGCCAGGGGGCAGGAGGGCGGGCAGGCAGCAGGCAGGCAGCTGCCCCTGGGGGGGCA
>NW_010427868.1:10152-11054 GCF_000710305.1 Buceros rhinoceros silvestris | reverse complement strand
TAGGGGCCAGAGCGGCTTGGAGTTCAGCCCCTGCTCGTGTCTCCTGGGAGCGGCTTGTTCCTGGCAGGACTGGGGGGAATTACCCCAATTTCCAAGGCTGCCATCACACGCTTTTCCTTCAAGCCCTCCAGCACACGGCAGGATGCCTGGTCTGGGGAGATGTGCTAATCTGGCAGTTGCTATGAGACCCACTTGGTGTTTTTGATGTGGCATGGAGGCAGGTGAGTCATTAACAGGAATATTGTGTTTTCTGGCACCGTTTGAGGAGCCACGGAAGTTTCCTGGCGGTCGGTGGGTGCAAATGCTGAGAGTGCCAGCAGCCAGAGCACCAGCAGCGGCAGGGTGGGGGTCCCTTCCCCAGGACCCTGGGGACCCTGTGGGGAGGGCAGGGCATGGCTCCGTTCTCACCCTGGTATTTACTGGAACAGGAAGTGTCAAAACGGGGTCCCGGGCTGCGGCGCAGTAACTTACGTAACTGGTGGAAGGAACCAGCGCAGCAGAAATTTTTAATTATGTATTTGACTGTAGTAGTCTCAATTTGAGTTTATGCAATGTTGGTTGGTTACCTCAGTTAATTAGAAATTTTACAGCTGGATAAAAAGTTTATAAACCACTGAAAAGAGCAGGACATTTGTGGTGACAGCGTTCCCTCCCTCCGTTTGTTCCGGCGAAGCGAGATGCTTTGGGCTCCCGGCAGGAGCCATGCCCGCAGCAGAGCCCCAGTTCCCGCTGCCCCCAGATGGTTTTACTGGCAGATGCAGACCCCCCCCACCTCCCAGCACGGGTTTGGGGTTTTCAGCCAGTGCCGGAGGGAGGAGGGTTCAAAGCCTCGGGCATCCCCTCACAGGAATGTTAAATGAAGCATCATCCGGGGATGGTTCACGGTCACATTGCACACGATC
>NW_010427868.1:5870-9755 GCF_000710305.1 Buceros rhinoceros silvestris | reverse complement strand
TTTGGGGGAAACCCACCCCCGGGACGGGCAAGCCCTGCCATGCCAGCAGCAGCGGCTGGTGTTGCTCTGCTGAGGGGGTTCCGTGGCAGTAACACATCAGCCTGCAGCGTTTATTTACGTTTGCAGCAGCAGCCTGGTGCTACGGCAGCGAGAGGAGTCCGAGGGCTGCGCATGGGGTAGAACTGCCAGATGCCCACACTGCCCGTGAACGCGAGCTCATGCTGGAGGGTGCTCCTGCGATGCGGCCGAGCGCAGCAGCGCTGTGAGGCTGCTGCTTGCTGGGGCGTGAAACCCAGGGGCAGAGTCCCCCGAGCCCCTGGCTGGGTTTTCATCCATGTTCACCCCCAGGAGCCCCTGGAGCCTGGGGTATCATCTCAAGCCTGTCCGTGCGGTTTCCCGCCGGCTTCCAGCAGCTGCAACTCATCCCTGCTCATGGCTTGTTGGGAAGCTGTTCCTCTCTCTGAGCAAACCCGTGGGAGATCCCGCCCCAGACAAACTCTGCCCGTGCCGTCTAAAATTCTGTTTTGAAGCCTGCCTGCTCTTCAGATTTGCTGCCATTAACCTACGGGAACAGTTACCCCAGGTGAAGGTGTAAATGGCCAGTGGTTCATGGAGATGCTGAAGTCTCCTCTGGCAAATGGAGTAAAAGTGTTTCTTAAAGGATTTGAAATCAGTTTTATTTATGTAATCTGACAAGTCATTATGTGCAGTCCCTATGTGACTTCATGATTTATGGGAAAGATCCTCAAATCTATATTTAAAGATACTGTTAAAGAGAATTTTTTGCCTCTTCAGCTGTGACAGAAGCACCATTAGCAGTTGTTGCCCTAGAGCTCAAGTACTTCATTAGTTTAGGAAAGTTAATTTTTTTCCGTTAGATCTTCCTAGGGTTCTCATGCTGTATTTGCTTGTAAACTTCCAATAATAATAATTAAAATAATGTTCTTCCGGTAGAATGTTGGTTTCCTCCTCTCTTTGGGGTCTCAGTTACGTGCTCTCCACCGTGTCAGCCCATTTCTTCTGGGTCACGTGGATTTTGCAGCTCAAATTCAGCCACAAATCGGGAGGATCTGAAATGAGAGTGGCCACCCAGGAGCGTGGACCCTGGGCAGGGGGTCCAGTCCTCACCCCGACACAGGCAGGGCTCGGGGTCGGGCACTGGAGCCCGTTTCTCTTTCCCAGCCCCCACCACGTGAGCACAACCCCAGATCCATCCCGTCGCTATTACCAGGGCTGCTCTGCCAAGATAACGGGTTTATTTAACGCAGGTTGAAGGGGGGTCAGATAAGAGGCGGCAGCTGTCTAAGATGAGCCGATTGCCCAAGTGGCGGCTGCTCCCTTCGCGCATGATAACCCTTGTTAGCACAGCATTAGAAACCCAGCGTGCCGCTTGCCCTTCACTGTCTCTCCCCGCGAGCAGCAACAAGGAGGCAGCTTCTGCCCCTCTGCATGATGTGGGGAAGAGGGGGGAGCAGGGGCAGAGGGGCCCTGTGTCTGGGGGTGCATCCCACCTCCGCAGAGATGCCCTGCAGAGGGTCAGGAGTCGGTTCTGATCGCCAAAACCGCTTGGCAACAACCCGTGATGATGCCGCGAGCTCCAGCTGCACCGTGGGGTGAGGGTGGTGGGGTGGCGTTCTTGCCTCCTGGCCATGCTGAAATACCCACCTCCCGCACACCCTCCAGACGGAGCTCGTGGGCTCCGGGCCGGCAGCCGACCGAGGAGCCAGCCGGGATCTTGCCATTGCTAGCCGGGGGTCACGTTAGTGTGGCACTGTGATGGCCGGGCAGTAGGAGATGCTCCGGCAGCGCCCTGCAAGTTCACGGTGCTCCAGTTCTCCATCCATCTGCTGCTCGAATCCTGCAGAGAGGTGGCTTTTCAAGTGAAGATTAATCTGAGTTAATTTGGCTTTCTCTTCATGAGGCCAGAGAAAATGCCAAAGACTCTTCTCATGTGTACAGCTGCTTCTGGCAGGTTCAAAGCCTTGTTAGAAGACACGTTACTGTTTTCATGCTCCTCCAGCTTCGTACCAAAGGAGCTGATACCAATCGTTCCTATATACACGTGTATTGTTCCTGGCCTGGAATATTAATTTAGACTGAATTCTATCTCATTTTCTTACATCTTCCCAGTTTAACCTTTTTCTTCTCCTACTTGGACGTTACTCCTACGCATTGGTTCCAAAGTTGCTAGAGACAGGGCGCAGGTCTCCCCCCGCCGCTCGCACCTCTCCCGAGGGTGCCTCCAGTGTTTTCACTGCAGCTGGGTGAGGATTGCCGAGGTGGCAACCTCAGAAATGGAGCTGAACAGGGAGGCAAGGGCCCTGCCTCGGAGAGCTGACCTGGGCAGCAGCTTTGAGGAGATAACTGATGCTTAAGGCCAGCTTGGTGAATTTCTGCTCAACAGTGCCCTAAATATTCACTCTCAATATTTACATCAGCATTGCAACAGATGCGAAGGAGTCGTTAAGGACTAAGTAGGCAGATAATCCTGATTTTACAATTCCTTTAATATGCATTTCTTGAGAGATTACAGCCCCATCTATTTGGTCAATAAAAAGCAGGAGCCACTCTGCAGTGCCCCGGGAAGCCTGGGAGGGCACCCGAAAGTAATGGGGTGAAGCTGTTTGTGTCTGGGTTCCTCTGACTTCGTTTGCAGCACGATGCCATTACAAAAGAATGTGGTGTGTGCTAATTAGCTACCGAGCCTGAGCAATCAAATCAACAACAGATAAAATCGGTCACTGCCCCCCATAAAAGCTTTTCCTCCCCCAGCTCAGGCACTGGAGTTATTTGTGATGCCGAAGACATGAGACAGGGATTCCCATCACCCCTGACTAAGGCAGCAGAGACTTTTCCCAGCTGATCCACCACAGTTCCCATCTGACAGGAGACAAAGGTGACCAAATGGCCAAATGCTTTCTCACAAATTCAGCAATGGCACGGTCTTTATCCCTGGATCATAAAAACACTGAGGTTGGAAAAGACCTTTAAGATGTAACACCAGTTAAACTGTAAAGATCTGAGGATCCTGACTGCTTCCCCTCTTTCACCATTTCAGCTGGCCAAGGGTGGGGAGACGCACATTTGAGCTGGCAGCAATTCATGTTCACTGTTCAGGCCAACAAGGCATCAGAGAATAGGCAGGAGCGGAGCTGGGCTGGCCAGTGGCTGAGAGGCACCAGGGGAGGACGGCAGCAACGGGGAGATGCTCATGGGGGTTCACAGGGGAAAAGGAGATGGGGCTGCAGGTCTTGACTAACTGCGCTCCTGAGCTCCAGAGTGCTCTCCCAGAGGATTTAACGAGGTTTTGCTATTCGTTTTTCTGGAGGGGCAGCAGAGCTGTAGGGCTGGGCGGAGCGGAGGAGGAGCGGGAGTCGGGGCAGAGGTGGTGGCAGGCAGCATTTCACCTGCAGCTCCTTCGTTCTGTGGGTGACCAAGCACGGCAGAGAGGGGCTGCCCGCAGACTCCCTGCACAATCGTGGCAGAGCTGGCAGCAGCACCACGCACCTTTTCTCCCTCCCCTTAAGCTTGCAAAATCGGAAAATTTCACTTGGAATCATGACGAGATAATAAATATGGATCGTGTTGCTTTATGAGTTTGGGGTTCAGAGCAGCACTTTAAGCGATGTGAAGCTCTGCTGAACGGATCAGGGCAACGATTCAGGGGTGAACTGAATGCCTCGTCACCTTCCCTTTCCCTCCCGTCCTTTCTTCCTGCCCCCAGCCCCGTTAAAGCCAGCACCTGCCACAGCACCGGCCGCGTGCCAGCAGAGCGGGTGGGGGTCCGGCACCGCCTTTTCACGGGGTCAGTCCGTAGTCAGGCGGTGGTGCTGTGTGCCGGTGCTGAGCTGTGGCGGGGGGGGGGTTGCCACCTCCCTCCCCTCA
>NW_010427868.1:4924-5439 GCF_000710305.1 Buceros rhinoceros silvestris | reverse complement strand
GAGTCGGTATCGCCTCTGGTCCCGGGTGATGCTCCCCGCAGGGCTGGATTGAGGCGGTCGGGGCAGAGCTGGGCCCCAGGTGCTCACATGAATTGATCACTTGGAGTTTTACGCCTCAGCTCAGACCCAAATGTGCCCAGTGAGAGTGATTCCAGTACCCTGCCCTGCCTCCGAAGCCACACAAGTTTACAGAAATAAACCTCGTCGGTGCTGGAGCTGCTTTGAAATGGCTTCACTGAGCAGCCCCACGTCACTGAGCCAGCAAGGTTTTGTTTGAAACCTCTCCAGCCCAGTGAACTTCTGCCTCCCAGGCTGGGGTCTGGCAAGCTGCCCTGCAGTGAGGGACTTGCTTTGGAACGGGCCCAGATTTAGGAAAAATGCGTGGTTTCCTACACAGGCAAACCTTGTTTTCCCTCTGCTTCAGTCTGTGCCCCAGCAAGCTCCAGTCCCAGCCAGGGATGCCCCAGTGCTGCTCATCGGCAGGTCCCCCCCGTCTCCCCCCAGTTTCCGGAGCT
>NW_010427868.1:3723-4866 GCF_000710305.1 Buceros rhinoceros silvestris | reverse complement strand
GGTTACTCCTCCGCCCCCGCCGGCCTGCCTCCAGCCAGTTCCTGGAGCTGCTGCTGGTGATGGGGACAGAAGCCAGCCCGGGCTCTCTCTGTGCAGCGCTGCAGAGACGCTGGGCGATGCTGGGAGGGGGATGCTTTGCACAGGGGTAGACCCGAAGGGGTTCACTGGGGCTCGGCCCCGTTCACCGGCTCTGGGAACATCCTCTGCTCCAAGAGCCTCGCTGCAGGCAGAGGGGAGGGCAGCGGGGACAGAGGCCATGGCCCGCTGCAGAGACGTGCTCACTTGAGAGCCTGGCGTTCAAGCACCCGAGCCTGCATCCCACCGAGCCTTATGCCTTTGCATCCCTGGCATAAGCAAACACAGAAACCGCCTTCTTCCTGGGCTGTCAAATATTGTTTTGACTGTAGTCCCAGAGGAGACGAATGAAAAATTTCAAAGTAAACACTCGGGAATAGGTGTAGGGGAGAGGAACGGGGACCCTCAGGATATTCTCCCTCTCTGCCAAGACTATACATGCTCTTTTTAATTTCAAGAGGTATTTATAGCTCCTTCCTTCCTTTCCAATTATCGCCATGAGCAGGCAGTGGGAAGAAAGAGGAAAGCAGAAGGGAACCGGTGAAATGCTGAAATGCAGGAGCTGGGTCTGCTGAGGGTTTTCTCCCTGCCTGGCCCACCACGGTCCCACCTGCAAAGGTCTGAGACTGGACCGTGTGCTGGGGCCAGGCTGCCACCCCCAGTGCCACCCCCGAGGTGCAGGCTCAGGCCCTTCCTCCTCCCCTGCAAGCGAGAGGGAGCCAGGGGAGGGGGGGAAACAAAACCCAGAAAACAAGCTGCAATTTCAACGTGTAATTTTATTTGGTATGCAATAGCTGAAGCAGTAATTGTATTTGTGGAGCTGAAAAGCGAAGGGAGATAAATGGTTTAATTTGAATCAATATTAATTTTATGCAATTTAACTTTTTATCACAGCAAATACAATTATCATACTCGGGATCAATCGAGAAAGAAAAAAGTCCTTTTAGCTCAGAAACCGCTCGGTTAACCAGGCAGGGTGTTTGTGGGCTGAGAGGATGGTCTGTGGCCCCGGGGTGGGTCGGCTGCGGGGGCCAGTCCTGCAGGGGCTGCTTGGGGCAGAGGGGGGCA
>NW_010427868.1:1294-3576 GCF_000710305.1 Buceros rhinoceros silvestris | reverse complement strand
CCCTGGCACTGCTGCAGGGGAAGCAGCAGGCTGCCGTGATCAGGGAAAGGTCTGAAAACACGGAGATAGTCAGACCTCCAGCACTCGCTAAGAGATACGAAGCAGGAATCCATGCCCCTTGTCTCCTCCCCGAAAAGGAGCAGGCAGAGGTGGAGGCAGGAGGTTGCATGTGTTTCTGCTTGCACCCAGACGAACAACGGTTGTGAACCATGTAACTGGACCCGAACAAACCGCCGAGGCTGCTGCAAGCCTCTGCGTCGTGCCATCACCTTTTAAAAAGACCAAGAGGCTGTTCCTGACCACAGTGATCTTTTCCATATGAGTCAAAGCTTCGTGCTGCCTCGGAGTTTGAAGACGTGAGAGGTCACGGGGGCTGGCACACGCTTGGCTTCAGCAACACCGCGGTGCTGTGCTGGTCCCAGCACAGCTCTTCTGCTGGGATGCAGGGGCTGGGGGGGATGCACAGTGCATGCTTGGTGCATCCTCGAGGACTGGCCATCTTGGTTTGGCATGGTTCAGCCCAGCTGGCAGGCACTGCCCTGCTCCCCCCTGCATCTGTCGTGAGGAAACTGGATTTTACAGACCCAGAGCGGGGCTGCGGCATGGTGTCAGCATCCTTCAAACCGCCAGCACAAACCGGTGTAAAGTGAGTCCTCGCAGGGGCCCGTTTTCTCTCTTTCTGAAGTGTCTCTCCTCAAACCGCGCTCCAGTCGAGGGGCTGTGTCACTAATGCACAGGCTTTAGCTGGGAAACGCTGGTGCCGTCTGGATGCACCAAGGACGGCTTCATGAGCAATCAGCGCGGCACAGTATTAAACACAGCATTTATCTTTCTGAAAATTGGTACAGGCTTTGAACATCGATTTTCACCTTAGGGCCGATGTGTTACTTTGGGGAAATGGCTGTAGAATAAAGGATGTTTTGATCTGTTTTGCTCTAACCTTTTTAAATACATCTCAAGCACAAATGCTGGCTGCTCGTTCATTACCCGGTTTTGATCGCCTGCAACGTTGGGAGGAGGAGAGGAGGAAGATCAGAAGGACAGGGCGGTTATGGCTGCCTCCTGCTCAGGACGGGTGCCAGGTGGGTGCGGAGCCAGATGGCACAGCATGGCATCTGGGTATGACTCTTTGGGCTGCCTCGGGATTCACCTCCTCGAACTGGCTCCTGCCAGAAGCTTGGCACGTTGCTGGGGCTCAGCTCCCTCACATCCCCTGCCCGAAGGGCAGTGCCTGCGGGCACCCCGGGATGCTGGTTGTGAGCAGGCTGTGAGCACAGGCGTGTCCCCCAGCTGCACCTCCCACCCAGGCCTGTGACCGCTTCCCCAAGCCTGGAGCAGTGTGGAGCCCAGGGGTGGGGCGAGTCCAGAGAGCAAGAAATCGGGAGAAGAGTCTCCCTTTGGGCTTTGCGGAGCTCTTGGACAGGCCCTCGCAGGCGGCAGCAGAGCCGCAAAGGGCACAGCTTGACGTGCTGACACAGAGATGCTCCGGTGCCGATGGAGCCAAAGGTTTTTGGCAGTAATAACGGGACAGCCAGAATAGCTCATTCTTTTTGCGCTGGCCTGAGGGAGGTCTGTCTCTGCTACTTCTTTCTGAGAACCAAAGAAAAACCCATCAGAGACAGATGTCCGGATTTTAAGGTCATTTTTCCCCCTTTTATATGGTAATGTATTAGCTGAGCAGCAGCAATCCTCAGCGAGTGCCTTAGGACAGAAGAGCTGTTTCAGGGAATTGGCTGTGAGAGTCTATCTTTCACTTAGAGCGCAGTAAATAAATATACTTCCCACTTCAAAAAACATGGGGAAGCTGTGTCATGAATCTTGCAGAAAGTTAGAATACTTTTGAAGCGTTTGGTTTTAAACATAATCAGTCATGTTACACTTTTAAAAAACAAGCAAACTGGGAAACCAAACTGTAAACCTCTCTTTAATGTGCAAAAGTTTTGGAAAATTCCATTTTTCAGAGTGACTGATGGTTGAGCCGGACCAGCCTCTTGCTGAGATCTGCATAAAGATCGCATTATGGTAAAATTTATGATTTCGTAACATGCCTTTCACATGCTCTACTAAATTCCTCGTGTTTTATGCCACCCTCTTATCAGCGCCAGGCTGATAAGGTTGTGTAACACCGCGGCTCTGTAGCGTTAACAGATGACTGGACGGGCTCCCGTGCGTGCAGCTTCTCCGTGCTGCCGCGCTGCGCAGGTTCGGTGCTGCGAGAGGGAGGCGAGGGGCACATGGCACAGTTCAACCCAACCCCGCAGCGAGGGGCTTGGGCTGCCGCC
>NW_010427868.1:522-1200 GCF_000710305.1 Buceros rhinoceros silvestris | reverse complement strand
GGGGTTGTGCGCGCCCGCCGCGGGAGTGCCCCAACACGGAGCCGGTGCCGCATGGAGGCAGCGTCCCTCCTTCCGAACGCCCCAGGCTCCGGCTGGAGCCGATGTTCAGGGATGCCATGTCCAGAGCAGAAGGTTGCAGCCCAGCATCCAGCGACAGGAGGAGCTGCTCTTCCCTGCGGGCCGGGAGGGGACGCGGGCGCAGCCCTGCTCAGGGGCTCGCCCTCCCCATCACTAAGTGACCGTATTCAGCAAACACTGAAGAAGGGAGCGGAACCAGCCGGGAGCTTTTCAGGGCAAAGCGAGAGGGTTTAAAAGACCGTTTGGAAATAAAACATATGTGGGATTCATTGTTCCCTTGGAGCAAATCTCACTTTTAAGGTAGAAAAGCCTTTTGACTAAGTGCAAAACCATGTACTACGTTCTCCTGGAAAGAAAAATGTGGAATTTGCATCGCCTTCCCTGCCAAAGCCCCCCGACCTGCAGCAGCCGTTCTGCTGGCACAGGCGCCTCGGGCAGCTGTGACCCTCATCACACCCGGGTATGTGGCAGCATCTGCCCAAAGATGCCCGAAAATGCGACTGGGGGAAACCAAGCAATCGTGCTTGGCGTCTCCGCAGCCTTCCGGAGCCCAGGGATCAAACACAGCGCTTCCCTTCATCTCTCCCGCTCCTCCTCAGT
>NW_010427868.1:0-371 GCF_000710305.1 Buceros rhinoceros silvestris | reverse complement strand
TCCTGCCACGGCTCTTTCACTTCAAATGTGGCAGAGGTCACCAAGTCCAGCAGCAAACCGCCCGGCTTCTGTTTCCCGTGAAATCTTGGAGAAGACAAAGCAGCAAAGGATTTCAGCTCTCTGCGAGAGCTTCCCACGATGCGTGTGGTCTGTCCTCAGCCACCGCGGGCATTGCTCGTGTCCCAAGCTGCCATCAGCTATTCCTGGGTTTTAAGGAGGGGGAAAAAAGAAAAGGTGGTTTATGGGTACAGGCAGAGGCTTCTTGGTGGTGGAGGGAGCTGCCTGGGGTGGTGGCTTTGGCCAAGGGGATGCCCTTGGCGTGATGGAGCCCAGCGCTGCCCTTCGCTGCCCACTTGTGCGAGGCTGAGAGG
>NW_010427867.1:2448-4828 GCF_000710305.1 Buceros rhinoceros silvestris | reverse complement strand
AGCAGGTGAGCAGTCTGTCA
Organism: Buceros rhinoceros silvestris; assembly: GCF_000710305.1. Lineage (NCBI taxonomy): Eukaryota > Metazoa > Chordata > Aves > Bucerotiformes > Bucerotidae > Buceros > Buceros rhinoceros. Next base: position 4,808 of record NW_010427867.1, on the reverse strand, counting down.
GCTGGGCCTGCAGCTTCTTCCCCAGCCTGTCCTGCAGCTGCGCGCTGGCACTGTGGGTTCTGTTGGTGCTGGGTCCGAGTGCGTGGCCCCGGCTGGTCCAGGCACTGTGGGAACAGGTTGGGGGAGCAGTGAGCTGGAGGTGCCCATCTTGAGCGTGTCCTTTTGTATCCTGCAGCCCAAAGAGGTTCGAGTGCAGATGGTAATCCCCACCTCTAGAGCTTCTAGAGTCTCCTCCCAGCACGTTCCCCCTCCCTCGCTGCCTTCCTGCCACCTCCCTTTCCCACAGCAGGCTGTGGGACATTGGGGACCTCTTCTGTCCAGAGGGTCCACATAGGTTCTTTCCCAGGAGAACGTGGGATGTGCAGCAGAGGATGGGGGAGCTGGCAGAGTTGACGGTGCCCTTCCTTGCTCTGCTTTCCTGCAGCGGTGCAGCCATTTTTCTGCAAGCCCTCCCGGAGGCTGTACTGCCTGCCTTACCTGGGGGAGCAGGCAAGCAAGGCGGCAGAGGCCCTGAGCCGTGCTGAGTGGTGGGAGCTGCTCTTCTTCGTGAAGAAGCTGGCAATGCAGGAGCAGAAAGAGATCATCTGGCTCATCCAGCAGGAGCAGGGAGAGCAGGTAGGGGCCAGAGGCTGCGGTGGGGCAATGGAAGGGAGGGAGGGGGCGAGGCGAACGGGAGGGACTGGGCCCAGAGGAAGGAGGTGGCAAGCGTGAGTGGTGCAGGGACAGCCTGAACGGGGTGGAAATGGGACTGAGGTGGGAGGGTGAGTGAGGAACGGCAAAAGCACGGAGAGCTGGGTGCAGCAAAGGGCTGAGGGAAGATGAGAGGAGACAGTCTCCCCTGACCCCAGAAGAGTGACTGTGTCCAGCGACGTTTGGGTTGCCGGGGCAAGTCTGTGGAGTGATTCTGCCATCTGTGGTGGGTGGTGAGTGCAGGTGGGAGGTCTGGGCTGCTGGTAGTTGCCTTGGGGACATCCAGAGAAAGGTGGCGCTGGGGAACGGCCCTGGGGGCCTCTGGCAGTGCAGCCTTTCTGTCCATTCTGGCGCTGGCTGTCACAAGGGGTGTGGGGTCTACAGCAAGTCCATGAGGGTTAGCTTGACCCCGTCCGTCCAGCTGTCGGAGATGGATGAAGAAGCCCTGATCCAGCTGTCAGTACCTGTGGAGCTGGCCCAGAAGGTGCTGCGGGTGTTGGAGAAGCGGTGCCAGGGCAGCTCTCAGCGTGACCTGCGTGGCTCCCGCATCTATGCCAAATACGTCCTCGGTAGGGGGCCCAAGCAGGATGGTGAGGGGAGCACTGGTCCTGAAGCCACGACGGCCAAGGCAGTGAAGGAGGACCTTTCTGCAGCCACAGTGCTGCCCCGAGCCCCCGCTGCGGTGGCAAAGCCAGATTCCCAGCTGTTCCGCGACCTTCTTGAGAGGGAAGGGCTGTTCTTCCCGGAGGTGGCAGAAGAGCAGATCGAAGGTAATCAGGAGCTTGCTGTGCGCTGAGGCACACGCCTGCTGCTGGAGGTGGCTCGGTTGCCTCCGTGGACGAAGGCTCTGGGCAGGGCATGTGAGGCCAGGCACCTGGAGGGTGCTTGGGGAGGGAGGGGCCTGTGGGTGCACGGCCCCCCGGGAGTTGCTGGGGTGAGACTGCTGCCCTGACGCCTGCGCCCCTGCCTCCCTCCCGCCAGTGCTGGGCAGCGCCAAGGGGGTGAGCGAGAGGGGCTCGCTGGCCGAGGTTGGCGCCGGTGCCTGTGGGGTCAACGGCCCCCCGGGGGTTGCTGGGGTGAGACTGCTGCCCTGACCTCGTCGCCCCTTCCTCCCTCCCGCCAGTGCTGGGCAGCGCCAAGGGGGTGAGCGAGAGGGGCTCGCTGGCCGAGGTTGCAGCCGTGGTGGACACGATCCAGAGCAGCAGCTCAGAGGTGGGGCTGTGCTTAGCCAGGCTCAAGCACATCGTGAAGATCCTGGAGGAGGAGCCCGAGACGGGGCAGCAAGTCGGCAGAGCGCAGGGCAGGCTGGGGACCCGGAGTGTCGGGTAAGCTGTGGGATGCTGCACCCCGCTCCTGCTGGCTGGGGAGGACCGTGTCGTCAGGGTGGGGGCCAGTACTGGAGGTGGAAGCGTGGGAGTTGGCAGTGGAGTGTGAAGGCTGGTGTGTCCTCTTATGCTTGGCCAGAAGAGAGGTGGATCTCGTGTCCCTTTGTTCCAGGCAGGCTCATTCCTGGGGCTGACCCAGCTGCGGTAGAGCCACGTGGGCCGGGAGAAGGTGGCTGGCAGGGCCCGGGGTGCTGGTGTGCAGCAGTGCCAGGAGGCTCCTCCTGAGGCGCCCTTTTCTGCGCAGGGAGAAGCTGGTGAAGGCGGCAGTGGAGCTGCTGAGCGCCG
>NW_010427867.1:1940-2288 GCF_000710305.1 Buceros rhinoceros silvestris | reverse complement strand
AGGCGCGGGTGGTGGTGGTGCTGCGGCTGCTGGCCACGCTCATGGCAAAGTACGAGTGGCGCGTGCAGTTTGCCACAGAGGGCGGTGTGCGAGCCGTGCTGGCCTGCATGCAGCAGCACGCCTCCTCTGCCCTGGTGCAGCAGGCTGGTCTGGCGGTGAGTGTGGCAGAAGGGGTGCTGTAGGTGAGCGGGCAGGGTGCCGGCTCGCTGCCCACCTGCCTGCTGTTGACCTTGCAGACCCTGAAGGTGCTGGTGGGAGCCGTGGCTGATGAGACGGGAGGTGGCGGTGGGAAGCCCTTGCCTCTGAACCGTGCTGATGCACAGATGATGCGGGAGATCTTTGCCAGCA
>NW_010427867.1:1200-1719 GCF_000710305.1 Buceros rhinoceros silvestris | reverse complement strand
ATGCTGAGGGTGCCAGGGTAGGGGCAGAGCGAGGAGAGCAGCCGGGATGGGGAGACCCTTTGCGGGGGAGAGGGGCCGGGCAAGGCAGGCGGGTGGCTTGCGGGTGCGGGGGAGGCTCTGTGCCTGGGGGAGGAGGGCGCCTGCATCGCGCTGTTCCTGCAGGGGCGCCTCAGGCCTGCAGGACGGCTTGCTGGTGGTGAACATGCTGATCGATGGCCACCGGGGCCTGGCGGAGCAGCTGGCGAGCTGCGATCGGCGCGCGCTGGGGGCGCTGCATTCGCCCGCCAGTGCTGCAGAGCTGCTGGTGGGACGGGCAGAGTACTGGCTGCCCTCACGCAGTGCTGGCCCTCCGCGTCATCAACCGTTTTGCAGAGCACCAGCTGCCCCTGGAGACTGCAGGTGGGTGTCACCCGCGCACCCTTGCCGTGCCACGGCCCCACGGATGCAGCGGGCAGGGCAGAGCGCCCTGCCGGCGCCTCTCGAGCGCGTGTCTGGGCTGGGCCCCAGTGGGCTTGTTGT
>NW_010427867.1:0-1057 GCF_000710305.1 Buceros rhinoceros silvestris | reverse complement strand
ACATGCGGATGCTTGTGGGTGGACTGAGGGATGGCATCTTGTCCAAGGACATGGTGGTGGCCCTGGAGCGGCAGCTCTGCGGTGAAGGCCCTGTCCTCGCTGGTGAGGCGGCCCAGCTGCTGCAAGACCACAGATGCTTCAGGCTGCTGCTGCACAGCTTTGAGCTGCTGGGGGTGGAGAAGGCTGTGAGCCTGAGCATCCTCAGGTGGGTCCAGGTGGCTTTGGTGGGGGTCTGGGGCCTCCGCGGCACGTGCATGAGTGCTGGTGGTGACGCTGGGGGGGCATGGTGCATGTTTGTAGGTCCTGGTGGAGCTGTTGTTCACCAGGGGCAGGGGCAGGGGCACACCACCAGCACGTAATGGGTGCTGATTGGGGTGTCCTGGGGTGCAAGGCCACGTGGGGGCCAGAGCAGCATATGCCTGGGTGCTGGTGGGGACATGCAGGGGCAGCACAGCACGTGCCTGGGTGCTGTTGGGGTGTTCGAGGTGCCTGGGGAGCCCTGGCTCTCGGTCCCTGCAGGGCACCAGCCTTCCAGATATGGCGGGGACGCAGGGCTGCCTCTGGCACTGATGTCCGTGGGCCCCCTCTGTCATTGCAGGATCCTGAACAAGTTTCTGGACGGTTACCAGGAAGATGCGCTGCCCTGGCACGAGTGTGTGGAGCCCTGCTTGTCCTCCCTGAGTGCCCACAGCAGCGACCGCGAGGTGAGGGGGCCCTGGGACTCCTGTCAGGCAGGGTCAGCTTTGCTGGCCGTGACACGCGCTGCCTGGACAAGGGTGAAGTGTTGGTGAGGAGGGGTCCCTGTCCACGGCGGCTTGGCCGTGTTGTGGCCTGTGCGGTGGGAGAGGTGTCCCTGTCCCGGCTGTGGCTGTGTCCCAGTGGCTGGCGTGCCTGGCGCTGTGCCCAGCCAAGCTCTGGCGGGCCCTGCTCCTGCGTTGGGGCGGAGAGGATGGAGTGCTGCAGCACCCTGCTGCTGGGGCCTGGCGGGTTCCTGGTGCTGTCCCAGCCCCTCACAGCTGCCTGCTCAGCAGGTGGTGCAGGAGGTTGTTGGCTTCCT
>NW_010427866.1:3904-4568 GCF_000710305.1 Buceros rhinoceros silvestris | reverse complement strand
GCCGCCTCATGTCCAGCTTTTCACCCCCAGCTTTTCACTCCCGACTCCCAAGTCTTTCTCCTCAGGGCTGTTCTCCAGCCCTTCATCCCCAGCCTGTCTGATACTGTCAACTGCCCCAACCCAGGTGCAGGAACTGGAGTCTAGGAGCTACACGGGCAGTGATGCTCTGCCTGGGGATGGTGGCACTCACCACAAACACCAGCTTCCCCACGTTTGTCCAGGGGAAGTCATAGAGCAGCTGCTTTTCTTCATCCAAGTTCTGCAAAAAGAGCAGGGACAGGCCCAGCTGAGGATGCTGGCAGCGGGCAGGGAGCCGAGCCCTCGCCCTCACCCTCGCTCAGCTGCCTACCTGGAAGATCTGGATGCCCCGTGTTGTCAGCCCCAGTGTCAGGGATGCTTCCACCTCCCTTTTGTCCTAAGGGGGAACAAAAAAAAATGCTTTTAAATAGATGATTTGCAGTATGAAGTGGATAAATCTGGCCCCTAGCCCAGGTACCCTCCTGTAGGGACCCCAACTCCCGTGCAGCAGCCGGGAGCAGAGGAGGCTGCGGGGAGCCCTGAGTGCAGCCTGTCAGTGCTGCCAGGGGCTGTGCGAGAGCTGGGGAGGGGCTGTTGAGCAGGGGCTGTGGGGACAGGACAAGGGCTGAGGGGTTCCACTGCCCGA
>NW_010427866.1:2439-3698 GCF_000710305.1 Buceros rhinoceros silvestris | reverse complement strand
GTCAGGTTGGCCCTTGGGGCTCTGAGCCCCCTGCTCTGGGTGCAGATGTCCCTGCTCCCTGCAGGGGGTTGCGCTGGGTGAGCTCGGAAGGTCCCTTCAACCCAAACCATCCTGGGATTCGATGATCTCTCTGCCTTTTGGAGCGAAGCCCTGCCCTCGAGACCAATTCAAATGCAGGTCTTCCCAAAATACCTTCAAAATTGGTCCTTTTAATAAAAACAAGCCCCGAATCCAAAGCCCGACCCAGGCTGGCAGCCAGGTCTCACCTTGTACAACCTGTAGTAGTGCACGGCCACGTCATCCAGCCGCACGGCCTCCTTGATGTACTTGAGATGGGCTTCAGAGGCGGTCAGGGCAAACTGGTCCTTGTGCATGTTTGGGATGTGCTTCAGGATGTAGTCCTTGCCCCTCTTTGCAACAACCTGTTTGGAGAAGAGAGGGGAAGCTTGTCCAGAGGAGCTGCTTCACTCTCGCTCCGGGCCGGCCGCCATCCCCGGTGCTCCTGGGAAGGAGCAGTTTCCAGGAGGAAGAGGAAATCGGAGCAGTACGATCCATTAGAGAGACCTGCAAGTGGAACTAAAGCAGGTACAGCAGCCAACAGCTTCTCGTTGCCAGCGGGATTTCCTGCTGGGAAGCTCGTGATTGCTCTGCACGCCCGGCCCATGGAGCTCACACCACCGGTGACACCCACGGTGCGTCAGGGAGAGCCACACGCGGGGTCCCAGCATGGTCGGGGAGATGATCCCTGGTCCATCGCTCCTCGGCGACACGTGCGAAAAAAAGAGAAGCTGGCAGATTTGGGGGCAAAATCCACCAAGCACGCAACGCAGGAACGGCGCCCATGATTTTTATGAATCTTCTCCTTCCTGGTACCCGCGGGCACCCCCGGCCGTGGGGAAACATGGGGAGGTTCGGCTCTTTGGGGTCCAAGGGCTCACGACACCTCGCTGCTCCTCTCTGATTAATCTTTACTTGCCTGGTGACAACAGACTTGGGTTTGGGGAGGTGGGTCCTGGCGAAGGGGGGTGTCCCTGACAAAGGGGTGACCCTGCTGAAGGGGTGGCCACAACGAAGGCGGGATCCCAGCCGGGAGCTGCCTGTGCCACTCCCGTGCCACACAGGACCACGTCCTCCTCCAAGTCATCAGGACGGCATCGCCCAAGCACCCAGCTCTGCCAGACCATCAGAGGTGACCTGGGGGCTGTGTGTCACCCCGTGCTCTGCCTCAGTTTCCCTCCAGGACCATCCCAGGAGCTGTC
>NW_010427866.1:1512-2364 GCF_000710305.1 Buceros rhinoceros silvestris | reverse complement strand
TTCCCCGCCGTGCCCATCCCAGGAGCTGTCTCCCCCCGTGGCCGCTGCCAGCACGGAGGACACTGGTTCCCAAAGGGCTGCAAAGCTTGAGGGGTTGCCCACAATGACGAGGCGATGCTGCGATGGCACGTGGCAGGCAGGGAAGCCCCCGTGAGCCCCCCTGCAGCACGCAGGGAAATCCTCACCAGTGGTATGAGCCACTCCAACCTCCACACCGACCCCAACCCTCCCTGCTTGCAGCTATTTGCAGCCCTGCAGTTGTCCGAGGTTATTAATAACCGGGACTAAGCCGGAGAGAGGGAGGCAGCAGGAACGCCGGCCGCTCGGGAAGCCCCCGAGCAGCCCGGCACCAGCAGCCTCATGCGAGCTTAGAGCAGGGAACCCCCTCACGGTGCACGTACCCAGGCAGGGAAATAGGCTTCGGGCTCGAAGTACTTCCCATAGTGCTTGTTGCGCTTGAAGTCGCCCAGGTCAGCTTGGAGGGCGAAGGCGGTGAGGAGGAAATAGGCTTCCTCGCGCAGGACGCACTGCGAGTGCAGCACTTGCTTCCGAAGGTGCCAGTAGTAGTAGTAACGCGCCGTCCGGTCGCTGCGGGGAGCAGAGGAGAGACGGGAGGAGAGGGGACCAGTGGGACACCCACCCGTGACCAAGACCAAGGGATGGGAGACAGCTCCGGCACCTTTCTCCGGTGGGAAGCTCTTACAGGGGGAGCGGGGCTGGGTGCCAGGTCATTTGCCCCCTTCCCCCGCTCCTTCAAGCTGGGGCTCCCGTAAAGAGGTGCAAAAGTGCGGCCGCTTCCCTGGGCTGAAAATTCCTCCCACTGCCAAAATGCAACCCCCCAAAGTATCCCCC
>NW_010427866.1:915-1376 GCF_000710305.1 Buceros rhinoceros silvestris | reverse complement strand
GGCAACCCCCCAAAGTATCTCCCCTTTCTGCACCCTGGGGTGCTCCCCCAGCCCCGGGTGGGTGCCCGCGGCGGTGGGGACGGCTGGGAGCACCCTACCTGATGAGCCTGCCGTTCTCCACGTAGTACTGCACGCGGAAGTGGATGATCATCGGGGGGCCAAACTGGTCGATCCCCTGGAACGGAGGAGATATTCAGGGCTCCTGTGGAGACCCCGGCATCGTACCCCAGCCCCTCACCAGGTCTGTCTCGGGGTGAAAGCCGTGGGGGAGAGTTCACTCGCTACCACCCATCACATTTTTCTCCCCAATATGCTGAAGCACAGTGGGGATTTGGATTTAAAGAAGCAGGCAGCTGGGTTTGAGACCTTCAGGGGGTCTGCAGCCCCCACCACCACTTGCCAGCTCAGCATCAGCACAGGAATCTTCACACACCCCCCCCCCTTGGCACCTAGCATTACAA
>NW_010427866.1:0-788 GCF_000710305.1 Buceros rhinoceros silvestris | reverse complement strand
ACACCCCCCCCCCTTGGCACATAGCATTGAAATCATGAAAAGGTGCTTTGGGGGGAAAAAGAACCCAAACGCTTGATTTTTTACAACCACAGAGTCACAGGTTGGTTTGGGCGGAAGGGACCTTCCGAGCTCACCCAGCGCAACCCCCTGCAGGGAGCAGGGACATCTGCACCCAGAGCAGGGGGCTCAGAGCCCCAAGGGCCAACCTGACCTGCCCTGGGGCCAGCGATGGGGCTGCTGCCACCTCTGGGGGCAGCCTGGGCCAGGGGCTCACCACCCTCAGTGTTAAAAATTCCGTGGGTTGAAAGCCATTGAAAAGATAAACTGTGCCCTGGCGAGTAATCTTGTGCCGTGAATGCATTTGGGATTGATGGCCCAGGACAGAGCAGCTCTCCGGAGCACTAGGGAAGGGGCAGCCTGGGCCAGGCTCTGCCCACCCTCAGCACAAACAATCTCTCCCTTCTCTCTGCTCTGACTCTCCCTCTGGCAGTGGAACCATCCCCCTTGTCCTATCACTTCATCATCTCACCACATCATGCCCACCCCTCCGCCCCACGCTGGCTGACAGCCAAGTGTCCCCCGCCACCCCTCGCCCCTCGGCTGCATTCCCATGTCCTGGAAGTGACCTGCGATGGGGACAGAGGTGGCCTTACTGCCGTCAGCTCTCCATGCAAGACCTCACCGCTGACCTTGCTGGCCTCCTTCTTCCACTCCTTGGGACAGTACTTGTAGAGTTTCTGGGCCAGGTCCATGTACACGTGCTCATTGTCTGGGTGGGACAGAGGCAG
>NW_010427865.1:12349-12593 GCF_000710305.1 Buceros rhinoceros silvestris | reverse complement strand
CCTCTTCCCCGCTGGTGGCTTATAAATAATCCATTTCCCGCGCGTCGGGATTGATGCCTCAAAGAATCGGAGATTTCTAAAAGTATGTACAGGACCGGAGGAGCTGGGGGAGGACTCCCCGAGCTGCGGCTTTAACCGCAGAAGAGGCTCCTCCGTCCTGGAAGCGGAACAGCTCCTGCTGTTCTAGCCGGCTGCCCCCCGTCCCCACAGCTGTCCCCCAGGCGCAGGGCGGGGTGGGCCCCGC
>NW_010427865.1:7292-12227 GCF_000710305.1 Buceros rhinoceros silvestris | reverse complement strand
CGCAGGGCGAGGTGGCCCTCGGGTGTCTGCTGCTGCGGCTCCGGCACGGGAAGTCCAGCCCGTGCCTGTGCTGAGGGAACTCAGATCCTGGACAGCTTGAGGCTGAGTGAGGGGTCCATGCGCTGGGGGGCTCAGGGACGTGTTCCACCCATCGCCTGTGTTAGGAGTTCTGCAGAGAAAAGCCCGGGTGGTCTCAGTGGGTCTCTCAAATCCTACAGGAGGAAAAGGCAGGTGCCCGAGTCGAGGGGTAACCGTCTGGAACCAGGCACATGCTGTTTCTGCCTTTGAACTGGCAGTTTGTCAGAGGTGGCGCTGCGGGGGCCGAGAGAACAGAGGTGTTGAAAACGAGGAGAACGTCATCCCTTTATTAAACAAAGGATCCAGCGTTCGGCTCTGGGGCCCCCAGCATGAGGGAGACATGGACCTGCTCAGGGTGCTCCAGAGGAGCCCCAGCAGTGACCCGAGGCTTTGCTCTCAGATTAAATCCAAACTCATTTTTCGCTGAATCGTTCGATTACACAACTAGCTTCGTATTTGTTTATCGTTTCAGCTCCGTTTGCTCTGCACACCTGAATGGATCTGAAATAGGTAGTAGAGCCAACAGATTTATGTATAATTTGTTTTTCCTTCAGTATTAAGAAAACTGTATTTAAATCAAGCTTTTTTAAACGATGGCAGGTGTCTGAACGTCACTTTGCTGTTTTACATGGGTACAACAGTAATGCTGTGGGTGATATTAAGGCGTCCAAAAGCAAGTGTCTGTTCACCTCCCAGCAAATACAAGGAAAAAACAGTAAAATGGTCAAATCACTTGAGATAAAAACCTCTTGTAGTGGAAGGTGCCCCTGCCTGTGGCAGGGGGTTGGATTGGGTGATCTTTAAGGTCCCTTCCAACCCCAGCCAGATTGTGATTCTGTGATACTCACTTTTTGGGCCCTGGGGAACTGGTCTTTAGGAAGAACGTTCCCTTGTGAGCAGACTCCTCAATGACAAGAGCTTTTCGTCGCCTGGCTTTTACCATACCTGATAAAGGACAATGTGAGGAGCAGCTTGTGGCCATGGTGACTTGCCTTCTGCCCTGGCAGCTACCAGGACACTTTTATTTTGGGTTGGTGTTTCTTTTCAAAAGCTCTTATGTCTCCAAGCACTTGACTGTAATCACCTTACAAAGCGAGAGAAGCTGTCGGTCTGTCCAGGGTCTGCCTTAGCTGCACCACCACTTCAAGGCGTCTCTTGAGGGGTCCCCTTTGTGAGGACGGGCTGAGTCTGGAGACTGTCCTGTGCAGAGAGGTGCGATTGGATGGTGAAAGCTTCCTCTGGGTCCCAGGGAAACTCCTCTGGAAGCGAGAAGCAATGCAGGGTCTGCTCCTCGCTCCTGTTTCAGCATCGCCTCCTGGCTTGAATATCTTCCTACCGTCACCGCTTCGTCGTATGCGGCTATTTATAGCGGACAGTGACACTGCCGCTGATCTTTTCTTGGATGGTTGTTGGCTATGGTAGCTCAGGAGGGTGCATGGCCACCTGGCGTTTCTGGCTGGAGACCATTCCTAATCCTGCCCCTCTCTGCACATCACACCAGGCGAAGGCAGAAGATCAGTTGCTATAATAAAGTGAGCTGCAAGCGCGGGAGCGCTGAGTTCCTGAAAAGCATGTTCAACTTCCTCAGCGCCGAGGAGTTCCCTCTGTGGCTGTGGGGGACATCCTGCCGGACCTCGGCAGCAAGTGGTGTAAATCCCCGGTAAGAAACCGGCTGCGCTGTTGGGGTTGGGTGGAAGAGCGCAAGACCACAAAGGAGTTCCCTCTGTGGCTGTGGGGGACATCCTGCCGGACCTCGGCAGCAAGTGGTGTAAATCCCCGGTAAGAAAACCGGCTGCGCTGTTGGTGTTGGATGGAAGAGCCCCGGACCCTGAGAGGAGGGACCGACCTCCAGTTCTGCGCTGTCCTCGCTCGGCTGGGGCAAGGGGCAGAAGGTCTGGGATGAAGGAGGCTGTGCCCTCACGCTGCAGCGCCGCCTGCCCCAGGTTCTCATTCCTCGATGTCTTTCAGCTCACTGCCCGTTTAATGTGGGTCGTCAAGACGGCAATAATTCAGTTAAAATACACAGATCTGAGCTGCCTTCGGAGCGTCCCGGGGGCTGACAGCAACACGTAACTTAATTTATTGTTCCACCTTCTCCGTTAATGAAATCCAGCTCTAAACTGGTACATGGCAGTCCGTGTTCATCATGGCTCCAAGGAAATTACCGGCAAGAAAAATGCCGTATTTCTGCAGTGCCAACATCGATCCGCTCCGTGACCTTGACAGGCAAAGACTCAATTCCTCCGTTTCCCAGCCCCTGAAATAACTCTGGGTCTCGTGTGGCTCCGCAGCACTGGTGGCCGCTCTGTGACAGGATTGCTGACAGCCGCTAATGCGGTGTGGGGGCACGGAGCGGGACAGGGGCCTTAAGGGTACCCCTTGGTACGGGAAAGCTTTGTGGTTTGCCTCGGGGTGGTCCAAAACGTTTGTGAAGTGGTTTGTGCTGCCGGCCAAGAAGACTCTCGGCTGTGTCTGTCGTGGGTAGTGTTAACCTCGGAGGCGGAGAAGTTCATCGGAAACCTTATCCTCGGAGTCTCTGCATGTGCAGAAGATCCCGGGTAATGTCACAGGTCAGAGAGGGAGCGGCCACAGGGGACAGCCAGGGCCATCCCTCGTCCTGCTGCTGGGGAAAACATCCCCCAGAGGGCTCAGCTTTGCTGTCCTGCACGCCTGTGGCCGTTCATGCGCTGCGCTGGGCAGCTCGTGCGGTTCAGTTTCTGTGCTGGGGGAGAGCGGTGAAAGGTGTTAGTGACGGTAGCAGCAGCTCAGGCAGGTCACGTCTGTGTGACCACGAGGACGGAGCCGCTGCGAAGCCTCCTTCAGGGTCTCCTGAGCTGTTGTCGACGCTTGCTGTTGGCCAGTGCATGAAAAATGGGGATGACTGTCTTCCCTGCCAGCAAAAACGAGGAGTAGTGGAAGGGTGAAACCTTTACGAGGATGATCAATGTCCAGAGGAGTTTGGAAGCCTCTGGTGAGGCAGAACGTGAGGAAGAGCCGAGGGTGGCAGCAGGTGTGGAGCAGAGAGGGGTAATTCTGGGGTTAGTAACCAAACCTGTGTTTTCAGGACAGGCTGTTAACAGGTTGTGCCTTGCTTCATGGGCTCAAGGTGCCCCAGGAGCCTTTTCTTCCCACCCATGCTGGTCGTGCCAGGAGCAGACCTCTCTGAGCTCCTTTGGGAAGAGAAACCAGTGCCTTGAGACCTCGCCTCACCCCCTCCGGACATGTTCTACAGATGAAGATCGGCGTTTGCTTCGTCCGGTGACTGCGATGGCCCCCGGCTTGCTCGGGGGAGACGCATCGGCTGCTGGTGCTGCCTGTCCTGGGGGTTGAAAGGCAGTGTGTCTGATGTACGATCACGTTCATGAGAGCTGGCACCCTTCACTCTGGCTGCCGCTGTGAGAGCAGTTTTCTTTACGTCCAAGCCAAGACACCTTCCTGTTTGCCTCATGCAGGAAAGCATGATTGAAGCCACGCTTCTGCCTACACCAGCGTTCCCCAGGGAGCATTTCAGGCTCTTCCCTGCAGGCTCCTCAGGGGGTGCCCGGGTCCTTGGTGTTCCTGGAGGCTAAAAGGGTGTTTTCCCTTGCAGAAATGGTTTTGGGTCCATTTGCTGCTGGAGTGGTTGAGACCACTGAAGCACGAGTTGTGTTTGCAGCCAGACAGAGCTGCCCGGGAGCAGCCCAGAGACCGGGGACACTGGGCAATGGTGCTGCTGCCCCTGGGCTCACCAGCATGGCTGTGCAGAGGGTTGTGGGGAGGAGGAGGGAGCTCCTGGGAGGACAGAGCAGCTGGAGGTGCAATTCAAGCTCTCTAAGCTGTTAGGGTGGCTGGGAGCCATGAGGACAAGGCGACGCGCTGGTTGGTTGGGCAGGGGAGTGCAAAGGCCTGCTTGGAGCTGCTGGAGAGGATGCGAGACGGTGGGGGCTGGAGAGAACGTGGGGCAGTGGGGCTCAGCTGGAGGGGACGGGGTGGTGGGACTCAGCTGGAGAGGACGGGGCAGTGGAGCTCGGTTGGAGGGGACAGGGATGGTGGGACTCAGCTGGAGGGGACAGGGACGGTGGGGCTCAGCTGGAGGGGACAGGAGCAGTGGGACTAGCTGGAGGAGACAGGGGCGGGGGGGCTGGACTGGAAAGGCAAGGTTCTTCTGTCTGGCGTCTCCTGCAAGGCAGCCCAGCATGTGCAGGATGAATCGGGTGGCTGATCCTCACCCGTTATGGGTAGTGTTGGATTTCTCCAGCCAAGCCTTTTCTGCTGCTGCTGCATGAAGAGCACTTGGCCCTGGGGAGGGATCAGGATCCCGAGGCTGGGGGTGGAGAAGGGGAAGCCTCTGCCAAGAGGGCAAATGCCACCTGTGTTTGTTGGGTTAAAGGTACTCCTGAGCCGCTGCCTAAAGCTGCATCTGTCTTTGCGCTCCTGCTCTGAAGGAGAGGAGTCGGGGAGCTGAGCTGAGTGCTGGGGGTTTTCCCAGAGAAAACGTGCACATTGTCTGTGTAAGGCACCAGGCCCTCCAGCTGAACGACACTCTCACCTATTGTTGGCGCGGAGGCTCTCCCTCCCCGGGTGGAAGCGCAGTCTGTTTGCAGGAGCAGCTTTCACAGACTTTCTGTGAAAGACTTTCACTTCTAGGGCAAGACAGGAAGAAGTCCTGGTGACTTCCGTGCAGTCAGGACTCACACAGAACCCGGGTGGGTAGGAGACCAGAAGAGTTTTGGGCTTTTGATTGCCACGTGGGTGAGCTCTGGGTCTGAGGAGCTGCGGGTCGATACTGAGGGGTTGTTTCCTACAGCCACACAAGGGGCTGCTGCCACTGAGCAGCCTTTTGGCAGGGACACCAGTGCCTGAGGACCCTTTCCTTGG
>NW_010427865.1:6926-7225 GCF_000710305.1 Buceros rhinoceros silvestris | reverse complement strand
TCGTCCGCTGCGCCACCATGGGCCGCCTGCCACTGAGCAGCCTTTTGGCAGTGACACGAGTGCCTGATGACCCTTGCCTTGGCCCGTGCTCCTGCCCACCTCCGACTGAATCTCACACAGAACCCGGGTGGGTAGGAGACCAGAAGAGTTTTGGGCTTTTGATTGCCACGTGGGTGAGCTCTGGGTCTGAGGAGCTGCGGGTCGATACTGAGGGGTTGTTTCCTACAGCCACACAAGGGGCTGCTGCCACTGAGCAGCCTTTTGGCAGGGACACCAGTGCCTGAGGACCCTTTCCTTGG
>NW_010427865.1:5013-6614 GCF_000710305.1 Buceros rhinoceros silvestris | reverse complement strand
GCCGCTGGTTTCGTGGTGGCTTGCTCATCCTGGCCCTCGGCCTGCGGCCGGGCAGCTCTGCCTTCTCTTAACAGGAACCCTGGCCCGCGCCACGCGGCTCGTCATTAATCCGTCGCTGTCCTGGTCGGCTGACGCCGGCCCCTCTCGCGCTTCTCTCTCTAATGGGTTTTATGCTGTTTTTTTGCTTAGCTTATCCAGCAGCAGATTCGCTCCCTCCAGCTTGGGAAGGTAAAACTACGTTGCATTAAACTGCTCTGACCGCACACCTTGCTGCACCAGGCTGCATGTGATTAACCCGCCACGCTCCGGTACTAATTACCTAGTGGAGAGCCCTGCGGTGACCTAACAGCCTCATTCTGCACGAGTGGATCCCTAATCCCTGCGTGAACGCTGGGCGGCAGAGGGTGTTCATCGTAACCCCTGGGTTAAGGTGTGAGAAATACTCCTCTTCCTCAGCCAACAGCTGCTTGGTGGTATTAAAGGGAGACTTCCATACAGAGACGGCACGCACCGGGTGTGCCAGCCCCAAGCCTTTCCAAGAAGAGGGGTTTTCTCCCCCTGCCACCCTGTGCCCCGTCACTGGGACGCTGCCCCGCAAGGCGCTGCCAGGCTGTGCGTTGTCTGGCCGTGCGTTGCCTTTGGCACAGCAGCCACTTTGGGACCAGCTGGTGTTGCTGGTGTTGCGGCAGTGGGCAGGGAGTGGTGGTGGAGGGAAGGGCCCCTCCAGACCCCCCAGCAGCTGTGGGACTGCTGACCAAAAAGCCAGAGAAACGGGAATTCACTCCTGTCCCTTCTGTATGGAAATCCCTCTTTAATGTGAAAGGGCTACTGAATCCTGGTGTCCTCTTCCCAGGCTCCAGGGCTTTTCCACAGCCGGGATGCAGCCTGGGAAGGGCCCGGGGGAAGTGGCTGCCCCTTTGTGTCCCATCTCTTGAATTACTGGTTTGGAAAGCAGTCAAATTGGGCAAGCCTGGGAGCGAGTCGGCTGAGAGCCCCATGGTGCCGCAGTCTCTAACCCCCCTGGGACCGATCCAGTGTGTCCTCTGACGGATCAAAGACACCTTCCAGGGGGTCCCATACAGCGGACACTGGGCAGGTCTCCGATTCACCTCACAGGCCTGTGGAGCTCCCAGCTTCTGGTGCTTTCCAAAACCATTCAGTAGCCTTGGCTGTACCTCACCGGGCTGTGGGGTGTGCACCAAACGGACCAGCCTTACTCCCGGTGCCGCCCGCGGCTGCTGGTGGCGCGGTGCGGGGATTAACCATGGTCCCGAGTGTCACTCTGTGTGTGCATCACTTCTTGAAGGTGCTGATCCGGGTGCCCTCCTGCTGGGGTATGGAATGTTCCTGGATGCTTGGGAAGTTCCTTACGTGGCTCTAAAAGGCACTTACTGGTCTAGGGCTGGGGCCTGGGTGGAAGGGGCTGTCAGAACCCCACCAGTAACTGCCTTGGTGCTGGGCTGTCTGCCTTGCTCTTTGGGAAGGGGAGGTTTTTCTCCTGGGGTTGGAGTATGGGAAGGTTTCTCTGCATGGAAACTGCCGTTGGCTTCCACAGCCCTGTCCCAGCCCTGTGGCTGGGGGAAGAGTAGGTTGCCAGGACC
>NW_010427865.1:4516-4783 GCF_000710305.1 Buceros rhinoceros silvestris | reverse complement strand
CTCCCGCCGCACCCGGGGATCAGTCACCCGGGATCCCTCTGCCTGCGTGTCTCACAAACCCCTTCTAGCAGGAAGGCAGAGGAAAACCACAGCCCTGCAGCCTCCAGGTGAGTTGTCTGGGTAGATGGAACAGGTCCCGCCGCACCCGGGGATCAGTCACCCGGGATCCCTCTGCCTGCGTGTCTCACAAACCCCTTCTAGCAGGAAGGCAGAGGAAAACCACAGCCCTGCAGCCTCCAGGTGAGTTGTCTGGGTAGATGGAACAGG
>NW_010427865.1:2020-4356 GCF_000710305.1 Buceros rhinoceros silvestris | reverse complement strand
CACCTTCAGCCGCACGTGCAGGCCGGTCCCCGCTGGCAGTGCACCGAACCGTGCCGGGGTCATGCCAGAGATGGGGTCTCTTTGGTTTTCCTGAACACATCTGCTTCCTCAGCAGGTAGAGCATGAGTAGCAGCAGCAGCAGCAGCATCCTGCCTGCAAGCCGGGGGCTGCCTGTGAGGCCAGGGTCCTCCTCAGGGAGCCCTCACCACATACTGGCGGTGGAGCCATGGCAGGAGTGCTCTGGGGGGTTGTTCTACCTCTGGCATATCTCTAGAGGCTGATCCCGTGTTTAAGGAATGTCTCTCACTGCTAGAAATGGCACAGGTAGAGCTGCCAGCTGCCGGCTCTCTTGCAGTACTTGCTGTGTCTCCTCAGATCCCTGCACTTGGGTTCTCTCTCCCAGTGTACACGTGTAGCGTTCTAATTGCAGAGGGACAGATGAAAGAGGCAGCTCTTCCCTTCCAAGAGCCCCAGAGCACCATCCAAACGAAGCCCCAGCTTGGAATTAAGCCATTTTCCTTTAAGAAAGGCCAGATCTCCTGGGACCCCCTGGGGGACGTTCCCGCAGGGCTGCAGGAACACGGGGGTTTACTGCTGTCGTTGGTGACAGGGAGCATCTCAGGCCCATCTCTGAGCTGAGGCAGCACTGCCTGGGTGGTTCTGGTGCAGCGCTGGGAGCGTGAGGCTGACTGTGTCTGAGTCTTGCTTTGAGTGTTGGAGTAACCAAGGACTAAAGTGGTTCCTGATGCTCGTTACCCTGAGAGCTGGGAGAAAGGGAACATCTCCCAGATGGCCCTTTACATTGTCAGTCCTCTTCGGAGCGAAAAACCAGTCAGAGCCCCTGCTGCTGGACTGGACTGGTGATCAGCCTGGGCCGGGGTGACGGGAGGGAAGGAGGGTGCTTACCACCAGAACAGAGGCGCCCGAGGCGAGGTAGGAAGTGGGGCCTCTGGTTCTTCTAGTGCTTGGGTCTCTAAGAAATGCTTCTTGCATCTTCCAGGAGCACCTTCTGCGCAATCATTTCTCAGCTGACGGAGGAAACTCAGCCACTCTTTGAGACCACTATCAAATCCCGTTCTGTGTCCGAGGACTCTGACGCTAAATTCACGTGCATAGTGACAGGTAACAGCGTCTGCAGCGGGTGCCCTGGCCCCGCCTCACTGGCTGAGCTCTAGAGCGAGCGGTAACAAGGCCACACGTTAACAAGCCCTCTGTGCCCAGTGAAGGTGCAGCCATGGCGTGATGGATTCAGTTTAACTTTAGGGGGAGGGCGGGACAACGCAGCTGAGACTGTGAAGAGGCAGAGACGTGTCCTAACATCTTGAACAGGGCAGGCGAAAGGCCAGGAGGTGGAATGTGCTGGCCACTGCCTGGGCCAGCTGCACTGGCTGCTCCTGATCCCTGCTGCTCCTCTAATCCCGTGTCCCTAACTCAGGGACGGGCCCTTCTGAAGACTGAGGCCAACCCTGGCTCTCTCCGCTGGCTGTGAATGGCTCGAGCGTGGCTGCGCTTGCTTTAGCGATAAACGGCCGTGACTGTCAACACCTCAGAGGCCTGGCTCTGCCCAGTGAGCTAAAACGCACCCTTGGGCAGGAAGGGCCAGTGGGAGGAGGAGGGAGAGGCCGGGAGGGAGGGCTGGTGCCAAGGCTGCTGCTGGTGGGGCATGGCCCGAGTGGCTCCTTCGCCGCTGGGCTTTTAGCCTTTACCTGTGGAGAGTCCAAACCCCGTTTTCCCACAGTCTGCACTTGTTCATGCTCTCTCACCCTTCCCTGTTGCCTGTGTTAGTTGTTCTGATAGGTCTCTCGGGGAGGCACTAGTCTGCCGTTAGCAGCGTGCTGTAGACCAGTGGTGCACAGAGCGGGCCCCTCCGCAAGCTGCCGGTGTTGGGTTCGTGGCTCTTCTCGTATGGATTCACTCGACTGATCGATTGACCTATTGATTTTACTGATGCTTTGCTTCAGCAGAGCACTCCTGCTTCCGGGGCAGAAGAGGGCTGCCGGGAGGTGCCTCCAAAGCACCCCCTGCACTGCTTCGTTGGGGGGACTTCCCCAAGTGACCTTTTCTGAAAGCAAAAGGTTGACCCATTGTGCGGCCCAGCAGAACCCACCGCTCTGCAAGACATGAGTGTCAGAGGTCGAGAAATGAGAGATATCTGGGGGTGTGAGGACATCCTGAGTCAGAGCAGATACAGTTCCACCTTCCCTTGTCTGAACATGTAGAAGTTGCAGCTGGGCCAGAGGAGGCCTCAAGAGTGACCTGAGGGTGGAACCCTCTGCTGGGAGGAGAGGGGAGAGAGCTGGGGGGGTTCAGCCTGGAGCAGAGGAGGCTCCAGGGGA
>NW_010427865.1:0-1481 GCF_000710305.1 Buceros rhinoceros silvestris | reverse complement strand
AGGTTGGCCCTTGGGGCTCTGAGCCCCCTGCTCTGGGTGCAGATGTCCCTGCTCCCTGCAGGGGGTTAGACTGGATCGGCTTTCAAGGTCCCTTCAGCCCAAACCAGTCTGTGATTCAGTGACTTTAAGTGCTGCAGGCCCAGAACTTGCTGCCAGGACATGTGGTAGCACTGCTTCCTTTCAGGATTTCTTGCCTCTTTCTGAAGTCCTGGTCGCCCTGACTGGCTTAAATCTTCACCGGCTGCACCTTGAGGTTGACAGTTCCCTCTAGAAACTTTATCTCTTCCAAAGTCTGGATGATGCCAGCAGCTGCCCATGGGCTCTGCAAGGTGAGGTGCAGCTGAGCGCTAGTTCGCCATGAGACCAGGTGGGTGACAGGCTGGGAAGTGATCTGTGCACGTGATGCCCAGTGCGCTCAGTTTCCTCCCCAGGAGGAATGAAGAAGACATTCTTTGGTTGGCCCTACCAAGGAGGCCTTGTAAACGTGACGTCCATGTCCATTGTGGCATCTTGCCTGGAAGAGCCAAAGAAGCTTTTCACTGCATGTAGTGCGGCAGACACTGAATAACCGCCTCTGCTGGTACCAATGTCAAGAGATCCGGTCTCTACCCTGTCTGCAGCCCTTCCTATAGTCCATCCTTGCTCTTGATGGCTTCCAGTTTTGGGTGACCTGGTCACCCCAGCTGGTGCTGGGTAGCACAACCTGGTGTGTGACACCAAGTCAAAAACTTGACCTGATGCTGGTCTCATTTTCTACTCAAGTGGAGGAAAGCGTCCAATGAGCATCTTCAGCACGTGGTGTCTTTATGCACTAATAAACCTAAAAATCAGGAATTTTCATGGAAACCCCCCTGAAAGCAGCCTGGACCACCTATGCCACGTGGTCACCTCTTGCCTGTGGCCCTGTGCAGTGCTTTAGGAGCTCAGGATCTCTCCAGGAGAGAGGGGCATGAGGTGGGAGGTGAGCTCTGACTGCGCCGTCTGCTCAGGAGTTGAGGTGTCTCCCCTGCTGTGACGGTCACGTTCAACTGGGAGACGTGATGGGGAGAGAGGAAGTGGCTGTCGCGTCCCTGGCCGGTGACCAGAGTGGAGCCAGCTCGGTGCCCCCGCTGTGGCTGGGGTCCAGGAGCACTCTGGCGCTCAGACTCGCAGGAGGCGCAGGGCAGACTGTCACCTGCTCCTGTTTTGACTCCCCAGCTGTCAGTACGGGTGCGTGACCCACAGTAACACCTCGGTGTTTTTCTTGCTGCCTCTTGACCAATAACGAGTCACAGGGCAGTGCCACACCGGTGACTTGCTGGGCATGTCCCAGGAGGGCAGGAGGATGCAAGCGTTTGAAGAGCTGCAGCCCAGAGCGTCCCGGCTGGGCAAAGTCAGGCTTCCTGACGCTCTTGGGTGGTTGCCCCGCTCCGCTCCTGCTGCCTCCCCGTTCTGCCGCTGCCCCCTCCCTGCTGTGTCTGTTCTGATCGTTTTGGGCCAAA
>NW_010427864.1:0-428 GCF_000710305.1 Buceros rhinoceros silvestris | reverse complement strand
ACCATGACTGCAGCCAAGCCTGAGGACTCAGTGAAACCGTTACATTTTGTAAGAGACCCATGCCACAGAGTTGTGCCTGCCACACATTGGATCAGCAAATGAATTTGAATCTAAGACCAAAGTTATTTGGGTCTTGATATCTGTAATGGGTTAAGATGGTGGCAGCAGGACGAAGCCCCCTCTGCCATCTCCTTTCTCTTTCCCCCTAAGCGCACGAAAACTTAGCCCTGACTTTTGGGGGGGAAGGCATGCCACAACCCTCTTGGCTTCTCATGGGAGCTGAGACATGTCAGTCAAGCACCTCTGTGTCTCAGCCTATAAAAAGCCAAGCCTGAGGCTTTTCCCTCAGTGCGCACATGTTTGATTTCTGCCCAGGACCAAGAGAGAGAAGAAAACAACCAGAGAGACTGCAGTTGTCCCTATTCCTG
>NW_010427863.1:615-1110 GCF_000710305.1 Buceros rhinoceros silvestris | reverse complement strand
GCTTCAGCCCGTCGCTTGGTGGGTGCTGTTGTCACGGGTGGAGACGTCTGCGTGTCCTCCACTGCAGAGTGACGACCGGGGCTTCTTGCACCCATCTCCGGGGCATCCGTCGCTCTCCGCTTGACGCCAACTCTCCTCTTGCACCTGCCCAGCAGCTGGGGATGCTCCCGGTTAAAGTCGGGGTTGTAGTAGCGGAGTATCTGCAAAACCAAAGCAGTTAGGTGCCACCATCCCAGGAGCGGAAAACCCCAAGCGACGAGAGCTAAGACTGTGCGTTTCAAAGGACGAGCGCGGATCCCGACAGGGGCTCTGAGGAGCGTTTGGAACCCACAGCTCGGGGTGAACCGTTACGTGACGGTTCTGTTCAGACGGGGTTTTGCCGTCCGGGAGCAGAGCAGTGCGGGGTTCTAACGCACAAGCGCTGCTGTCGAAAGCCAAACACCACGGCTTTGCAGCAGCTGCGCTGCGCCGTGGGTATGAGCGTGCAGGTAACAG
>NW_010427863.1:0-432 GCF_000710305.1 Buceros rhinoceros silvestris | reverse complement strand
GCAGCAGGTGCCGCAGGGCACCTGGTTCCAGAGTCGGTGCAGCAAGACACGTAGCAAAGGCATTCAGAGACATCAGGTCACGCTGAGCCTGTCTCTCCATTCACCAGGTTCCTATTGAGCAGATGGGACAGAACTGGCTTTTATCTGCATTTCTGCTAGTCACGGAGAGGAACTCGAACCTTCCTGACAACACCCTGGGCAGGAAACTTAACCCACACCACTCGCTACCATCCCCATCTCCTCTATGGCACGGCCTGGAGCGATGGGAAGGTCCATCTCTGCCGCCAGACCCCCGTGAGCGTTCGTGGATGTGCAGAGCAAGGGCTGTACCTGGCTGTGAGCGGAAGCTGCTGCTTCTTCAGCCAAGAATTCAGGCAGGGAGGCGGATCTCTCGACATCTCCTGGCATTTTGGTGAAGCCGTAGAAGTTCAG
>NW_010427862.1:0-3169 GCF_000710305.1 Buceros rhinoceros silvestris | reverse complement strand
GGCGGGCACGGACATTTCACCTTCGCATGCAGCTCATAAAGCAGCACATTTCCGACCTCCCCACCGACCCTCGCGGGCACCGCTGCTGCCTTACATCCCTCCCTGCAGCCGCTCTGGGGAGAGGGAGAGCGAGAAGGGTTGTTTGAGGAGAGAGAGGCAGGGCAGCTCGATCCCCATCATCAGGGCGCTCATTTTCCCTCGCTGCCCAGGGAAAATGAGAACTAACAGCGCGGGGAGCCGCAGAGGCAGAAACTGTACGTCCTAGTCACCGTCAAGAGAAAAGGCAACGGGATGTTGAATTGAGGAATTAGCTTGATTCGATTAACCATGTAATTAAATAATCTACCGCCAGCGCTCGGTTTTGCCATCGCCTAACGCCCGACAGGGCTGATTTCTCAGTTAATTTAACAGGCAGTGGTTAATGATAACTCAAAACCTCGGCCAAATGAGACTTCTGTGAAGGTGTGGGTCGCCGGCGGAGCGTCCAGATGAAATAGAATAAGCCGTATTTAAAAAAAAAAATGCTGCACATTTCCAACTGCCTGCAGAGGCCATTAGCAAGGTTTTGTAAAGATTTATTATCTCGGTAAATCACAACAGTTCATTTGAAGCAGAGATAAGTTAACATCCCGCTTTCTTTATAAAAATAATGATAATAAGAGGGAAGACTAAAAAGCCCCACAACCCTATTAAGAAAATGGTAGTGTAAATAATGCAGAGACTGATTTGCTCCTTAAAGAAATACCGACATTTTGGCACACAGGGGGTGACGAAATCGCGTTCTGAAACGCAAACAAACGGAACCATGGCCAAATTGGGGAGAGGAGGGTGGAAAATTAGCGTAATTTTCGAGGGCAAACAACTTACTTCTATAGAAGACACAAATTCAAATAGCCCTTATTCCGAGCAAATTGGAGAGGGAAGGTTTTGCACCAATGCACGTGCAAACAGAACCTATTTATATGCGAGTCGAAAAATATCCTCAAACTTCAAACGGTCGTATATTACTATGAAGGAAGAGGATGTTTCTAAAGAAAATACTGTTTTCCCCCCACCCATTTCACTTAGTATTCTTTCTAACACATAAATCTACTTTTTCAACGAGCATGCTAGTAGTTTAGTTCTGCACTTCACGTTTTAAGTTCACATCGAAACTGGAATTAAACAGAGACAGCGTGGAGAGCAAACTGCAGCTTAAATGAGAAAAACTTCTGTAAGAAAATAAACACTGAAACCTAATGCTCAATCATTTCCCTTAGCAGCAAGAAAAACAGCATTAAATCACCTATCCACGTGGGAAACTGATTTTTTTTTGTCCTGCTGATCTCTTCCCCCTTTAAAATAGAACGAGGTTAAGGGTTTCAATATTGAAATGTTAACCATCCTGATTCGGCGAAGTTTATGTAAACGGAGACTCTGCTTTTGTCTCGAAAATCAAACGCCTCTCCGCGCCGAAACTATCCATCCGCACTAGGGAGGACACCGCAAATCCTCCTTTTCCCTCTCTGTTCGCGTAAGAAGGAGAGAGCCTTTAAAATATTCCTAAAATCAAACGCCTCTCCGCGCCGAAACTATCCATCCGCACTAGGGAGGACACCGCAAATCCTCCTTTTCCCTCTCTGTTCGCGTAAGAAGGAGAGAGCCTTTAAAATATTCCTAAGGAAAACAACACTTCCTCAAAAAAAAAAAAAATCTATTTATTGGGCCACTTTTTTTTTTCCCCCCCTTCACTTCTGGACATTGGAGAGGGTCAGTGAAAAATTACTCAGCTAGTTACAGCGAATGGATATTTTGGAAGGAAAATTCTTTTAGTTCTTTAGACATCCCGGAGATTTTTCTAGATATTTTTGAGCCTTCGTTACTTGCTGTTAACTGTTTAATGTTAAATTGCAATTTTAGGATTTTTTTTAAACGAACGTTATCTCACGAGTGAATTTATTAGGAAGTTATGCTTAAAAAAAAAATCTTCCTTAGTATTCTCAGCGATTTAGCAGATCTTCAGCTTTTCCAAAAACTCACCGAAAACTACTATGTGTCTTATAGGCTTTCTCCTCCTGAGACAGCACAGAAACGATGCGAGCTACCTAAGGCGCTGAACACTTCTTGCCCTTGACAGTTTTAATCTGTTGGAGACCTAGTAAAGTGAAATCAGGGGTAGAGAGAACAACCCTGGCGAGAATTACACAGCCCTTACGAGAGGGAGCTAGCTGGAAAATCTCTGCTCGGTTTATCAAGTTTGTTCGGTGGCACTGGTTTGTGTTTAGATTTCTGGGGGTGAGACCGGAAAGGCACCGTGATTATTCTCTGCACGACTCTCCTGGCATTTTACTCCCAGAAAACTCTCGTTTCCAAAGAAAACCAGACATCTACCCACCTTCTCTCTTTATATGAACCTCTCAGACATAAACACATAAAGCCAAATGCACACCGATCCTTTCCGCCTGTCCCCAGCCCCGCGTGTGCGCGGCAGTGAGGAGCGTCTCTCTTTCTGTACGCGACTATTTACAACCACCCTCTGTGCAGACTCTCTCTGGGCAGCTGGAAATTCGCTCTCGTACCAGAGAGCGGGTGTGTGAGAGTTACGCTGGAAGGGCAGGTCGCTCTGACGGAGACAACGCTTCTCTGTCCTGACTCCTACAAGATGTCTTTAAATGTATGACCCGACATGTGGCTGTGCTTTCGAGCCTCCTGCTACCGACCTCTAGCCCTTTGGTCAGCTCACGGTGTCTGTCCTGGTGCTCGAATCGCTTTCCTCCTCAGGGAAACACAAGCAAACGAGCCCCCCATTAAATCCATCCAACATCCCTACCCTCCCTCCTTTCAGACAGGCTTTCCCTTTCAGCGCGTAATTTCCCTGGAGGCCACTACCTGTCCTCCCCTCCCAGCCCAGCAATGACTTCTCTTTCTGGCTGGGGGCACCGGGAGACCAGGATTGCCTTCCTCTTCCTCGGGACGACCCGAAAGTTCCGGTGCACAAGCACACCCGCACCGGCACTTTCAGCGCACGCTCGTCCTGGGAGCCCCCTCCCCCCCCCGAGGACCCGGGTAAAAAAAAAAAAAACACTCGGGCTTAGCTCTCGCACGGCCTGACACGGGGGCAGCTCCGGGTGGCCGTGCGTGGGCGAGTCGCTCGAGATGAATCCCGGCACCGGCGAGAGCAGGGAAACCC
>NW_010427861.1:11792-12070 GCF_000710305.1 Buceros rhinoceros silvestris | reverse complement strand
GGGAGGGGAGGAGGGGGAGAGGGGTGGGAGGAGGAAGGAGGGATGGGAGGTGGCGGGAAAATACTTTCACCTTACAAAAAACCCTAACCCAAGTTGTTAAGAGGGATTTTTTAGTATTTGGGGTTTTTTTTCCTGCATTTCCACCCAACCTCACCACCCTCCTCAGTGTGACTTGTAAATCCCACGGTGGTAAAGAAACCATCGCCTTCCATCTGAGCTCATCCCCACCCCGAATCGTATCAGCTCAAGCAGGCTGGATTCCAGCTGCCATCGGCTGG
>NW_010427861.1:10242-11670 GCF_000710305.1 Buceros rhinoceros silvestris | reverse complement strand
CGGCTGGCCTGGCTCCAGCTCCTTCTCAGCATGTCCGAGCCCTGCGAGCTTTAACCCACGGGCAAAAGCCGCTGGAGATGGAGAAAAGGCTTTCATTGATGGAGGAGGGCTCCCGCTCGCGGTCTGGGGGAAGAATTTGCCAGCTAGGTTGGCTCATTGACTTTAGACCAAATAGTGCTGTCATCTATGGTGGTGTAAATCCAGAGTAATTCCAACGGATTAAAAAAACCAAGCAAAGCGCAAGCGCTCCTGGCCAAAAGACAAATTCTGTGTGTTTTTCATAGCACCTTCCACCCCAAAGCGCCCTGCGAGCTCAGACCCCACTTTGAGGAGCTGTGCTATGTCAGAGTGTGGTTACAGCCCAGGAGCTCTACCATACCCTGTGAGCTGAGCCTCTTTAATGTAGACTGCTCTACCTTTCCCTGTCATCTGGGACAGAAGCTGTTGGCTGTCCTGAGAGGCTTGGAGAAGATGAAACCCCTCCATGGGCTGCAATGCTCTGCGCTGGGTGGAGCTGCCTTCTACAGCCTGTAGCTCTGCATGCGTCCAGACTCCACTTTAGAGTGGGAAGGGGGGATGCCAGGAGCTAATCCCAGAGATGGGAGAGAGCTTTTCAGGCTCAGGATCCATCCCTGACTGCCTTTGTGTAGCTTTGGTTTTCTACTGTGTCATACTCCGTCCTTCCAAGCAGCTCGAGCAACCTGCCAAATTGTGGTTCATCACATCCCGCTCATCCCTCTGGGGACCGAGTGCTGTGTTTTGGATTAATGATACTCTCCAGTACTGCTCAGGTGGCGTTTCTATCACTAAATAGATGCTGACAGATGCTGACAGATGCTCTTCAACTTTCTTCTCCTTAGTTTTGGAGGGTGGCCTTGGGTCATCTCAGCCCTTGCCATCTCCTCCCTAGACTTAGTGTAAAGCTCAGAAGAGGCCTCTGATAGTCAGCAAGAGCTCCTGTATTCAGAGGTAGGGACTTCTGCACTGTCAGATGTGTACTCATCTCTGCGTGATGCACAAAGGTCTTACAAGACCTTACCCAGGATTTTGGTGGCAGAGCTGGTAAGGGAAGCACTTTCCCAAGTGTCTTCCCCTGTTTCTGCCAAGAAATGATATGTGCTCAGGAAGGTGTATTTCTTTCACGTTCAGGCTGCAGCGGGCTCCGTCATGGGGTGAGGGTTTCCCTCTCGGCCCTCTGCGAACACGGCTGCCTCTTGTCCTCTGCTCTGCTACCAGCCTGTGGACCAAGGTCTAAGTGCTCCTGCAGAAGAGCACTTGAGGCTGGTTTCTTTGCCCAGTCTGTCTCTAGGAGACAGCATGAGGTCCCTTCCCTTTGGTCCCTGCTCTGTGCTCCAGGAAGAGGCAGGAGGTCAGCAAAAAGAGGACTTTTCTCCTAATATTTCTCCTCTATTGGCTCTGCAGCAGGGG
>NW_010427861.1:9728-10036 GCF_000710305.1 Buceros rhinoceros silvestris | reverse complement strand
TCAGCTCTGGAGAGGAGCTCATCTCTGTATCACAGATCTGGGATTTAGAACGTACTCCAAACTGAACAGCATAGCCCATCCCAGCCTGACCTGACCATCTGATATGCTGAATGGCTGCTCTGACCCTGCAGCCCTGTGCCTGGTGAGTTTGTAGGATGCTTTCTGCACAGCTACAGACACGGGTCAGCAGGTGCTTGCTCTGTTGGATCTCTTCACCAGCAGAGCCTTTCTAATCTGAGGTCCTTCTGGACTGGACACAGCTCCTGTTTTTTTTCCCCATGCTACCAATTGATGTGATATCACCTTTC
>NW_010427861.1:7093-9600 GCF_000710305.1 Buceros rhinoceros silvestris | reverse complement strand
CTTT
Source organism: Buceros rhinoceros silvestris (assembly GCF_000710305.1). Classification (NCBI taxonomy): domain Eukaryota; kingdom Metazoa; phylum Chordata; class Aves; order Bucerotiformes; family Bucerotidae; genus Buceros; species Buceros rhinoceros. The sequence goes on along the minus strand of NW_010427861.1, from coordinate 9,596 downwards.
CCCTCCCTGTGTTTGATTCCCTCCTTGTAGAGTGGAGACAAGATCTAAGGTGAATTTCGCGCTCTTCAAATGTACTGTTTCCTCATTAATAAATGGGGGAGAGCACTTGGAGCAGCACTTCAGAGGTGCTGTAGGCCCGCAGATGCTGAGGAACCACAGTGCATTTAGGTATCCCCATAAATTGGTTGCATTTTGCTGGTGGCGGTGGGTTTTTTTGAGGCACGAGGAGGTATTTGTAGAGGTGGGTGCTGGGACAGATAGATGGAAGGTGTCTTGCTTGTTCCTTGCTCCCCAACCCATCCTGTGCATCAGCAGCTACTTCAACCTGAGAGCCTGCTAAATGGTTTCGGATGGAAAGCGAAGTCTCCTATGTCATGGGGTTTGTAGGAGAGATTCTCAGAGATGGAGATTTTTGAGCTGTGGGGAAGTGGTGTGCTTGGGCTTGTCTTTATTCTGAACTCGAGTGGAAATATGAAATGCTAAAGTTTCTCAAAAGCCTACACGTTAAAAAAAAAAAATTAGGGGTATGGGCAGCCCTGAAAGGTGCATGACAATCATATCCTGGCCCAAGGATGCTGAAATGATCATTACTTTTTTTTTCCAGCTCATTTTTTCAAGAATCATTTGGATTTCAGTGAAATTGCCTTTTGCAAAGGGAGTCACTTACTTTTCTTCAGTTGGGCTGAATTTGGAGATTCCAGTTTCTGAAACTAGATTCCCCTTGGAGATGAGTTGCAGTGTTATGGGGCTTTTGCATTTCTCCCTGGGAAAAGTTTCTGCCTTCAGCTCCTCTGAGACACCCCCACTCCTCCCTGGCTCTTTGTGCAGGGCTCTGCTTTGATGGGCAAACCCAGCGCTGCTTGTTTTGGATAGTCAGGGGCTGAAACTCTAGGCCTTTCCCTCTCAGTGGGCTGGGATTCCACTGTGGAGTGGTCCATGTGCTCCATTTTCCGATTACAGCACGAGGAGAAAAGGGATTGGCTCTTTGCCTGTGGAAGGCAAAGCCCTTTATAGACGACAGAGCGTCAGGGCAGGAGTGGGGTTTTGTGGAGGTCCTCTTCTCTTTGTGGTGCCTTGCATAGTCTTCATAACTTTTTTCGCTGTGTTTTCCCTTTGGTTGTACTCCCAGTGCCAGGACAGCCTCTTGCCCATGAGCCTTCTCATTCTTCTCCAAAAATACAACAGTTTATAAGTCTGCTGGATCATGGCAGTGTGCTCCGTGTCTGGCAGTCCAGTGTCTGATGCCAGAGAGAGGCAGACATCCAGTATAACACGGTGACGGGACAGGATTGGGACAAACATTGCCTGGTCTTTTGAAATGTAGAAAGAAATAGTATGACTCCAGATTGAGATGCTGCTTTGGATGCTTCCTGACTTGTCCTGCTGGCCAAACTGCTGTCAAGTGCCGAATTGGTTTGTGCAAACATCTCCATGCTCATCATGCCATTGTTTGGTTGGGCCAGCAGCTCTGGCCGTGGTCGGATCCCAAAGCATAGGTTTTCCTCCCGAAGGGGAGGAAGGAAAAGCTCTGTTCCCTCTTCGCTGTGCTGATATGCTGGGCTAGTGGTGGAGCTGAAGATCGTGGATGGCAGAAGGCAGGGACTGAAGCTAGTGCCTTGGAGTGGGGCGGCTTGGCCAGCGCCAAGGTGGGGTAACACAATGAAAAGCGTCATCTCTGCTGACTCCTCTCTACTCCAGCCACTAAATGAAGCCTTTGCTACACTTAAACTTTGCAGGTTAAAGCTCAGGCCACTTCACTTGAATGTCCGCTCCTCTTTGGTGTGGTTTAAGGATGGGGCTGGGTTATTCTCCAGCTGGGACCAGGGGCAGTTCACTGTCATATGAGCTGGGCCTTTCCAGGAGATCCTGGAGATGAGACACTGGGAAGGAATTTTCTGTCTCAGGAATACCATAAATCTTTAAATATCCTGTTTCCACTGTGAGAAGGATTCAGAAGTTTCCAGCCAGGCTTGCTGGGTGGTGGTGTCTCCCTTGGCACAGGATCAGCATGTGTGTGCAGGTCTAAATGAATGTCCCCAGACAGCAAATCCCCAAACTCAGTTCCTTTGCGACGTATTAAATTGTGAAAAAAATGGGGCCTCTTTCCAGCATCCCCAAAAAGCCCTGGCCCTGCTGCCGAGGCCACCTGGCCGGACCCCACCGCGACAGGGCTATTGCATCTCATCGTTAGCAAAGCCGAGCATCCCCTTTTGCCTCTTGGCAGCTCTGGAGCAACATTTTTTTTGCACCGATGCTCCTTGGTTTTTCTTGGTCTTGCTCCTGCGAACAGCTGAGATGTTCGTCTCGGCTTCACTAGAGGGCGTAGGAATTTTAGGCTAGAAAAGCGCGGAGGTTTGTCGGGGAAAGTTGGCTGCCTTTTCCTCCTTTTTAATCAACTGGAAAGATGCAGGGTTGAACTGGAGGTGACTGGAAGGGGATCCAGACTTGTGTCTGGCTGGGGAAGGATCCGCTGACATCTGGGATTAGGCGGCGTGGAGCGCAA
>NW_010427861.1:5888-6871 GCF_000710305.1 Buceros rhinoceros silvestris | reverse complement strand
GCCAGACTCCAGCAGATCTGGGGTGCAGCCACCTGGGACTGGAGGAGACTGATAGCAAAAGGACAGCTCAAAAAATGGCAAAAAAAGAAAAAAAAGTCCCTCATGGCCCCACAATGCTAATTTGTCCCCCTTTTCAAGCTGGGCAGGTGGTGTGTTGACCTCCACAGGGGCTCAGTCTTCTCTTCCTGAGGGTCCCCTGCTATGCGCCTGCACTGTGCGTAGCTCCTTGAGACAGATACTATCCTCTTCAGGGTCTGGCTTGGTCTGCAGGCGATGGATCTGGACCCAGGCTTGTTCTCTGTACTGCTGCAGTGATGTTGCACAGCAGGATCAGAAGCATTTCTTGGGATATTGTGCTTTTTGTGGGATGCAGGAGGTCCCCGAGACCCTTGCCTGTGAGAGGTGGTGGGCAGAGCTGGGGGGGGGATGGGGTTTGCCCCAGGGTGGGAGACTCAGGGGCCACCTCCATTGGGATGGTGGCTTCAAGCAGGTTTGCAGCCTTGATGTTGCTTAAGCAGAGGCTGTCCCCTGGCCAGTTCTGCTTTCAGCTGGAGAAACTGAGTCATGGGAAGCATTTGGGGAGAGGGAGGTGATTCACTGGGAGCCTCTGTCCTTATCCCAACCCCCAGTGTGAATGAAGGGCAGATGCCAGTCAGATGAGCAGACGTTGAAATCCCTTTGCTGGCCCAGGAGGGTCTGTCCCATCTCTGCAGAGCAACCTGTGGCTGCCAGCTCTCCTTCAGCCAGCACTGCACAGCCTGGTGTCCTGCTCATGGTCACCAGGAACTGGCCCTTTTCCAGCTCCTTTCGTACCTTCCCCAGGCAGCTGAGAGACTCGGCTTTAGCAGCTCCAGCTTTTCTTTTCGGAGTGACTGCTTTTTCACCCCCTCACACAGGCGGGTCTGCCTGAGCATCGCTGCCCTTTCCAGACTTAAAAATAGCTCGTGAAGTGCACAGAGGCGGCAGAAAGCAGCAGCCGCACC
>NW_010427861.1:645-5819 GCF_000710305.1 Buceros rhinoceros silvestris | reverse complement strand
GAGGGCCGGAAAAAAGCCCCAGCCGCACCGTCTCGCGCCCTCGCCATGATCTCACCGTGGCCCCGCTGTTCGTTCATTCATTCCTCTGCTCCGTTCATTCATGCCTCCACTCTGCATAGCCATCCGGGGACGGCTGTCTGTCTGCAGGCAGACCTGTCCGTTGGTCCGCTTGCATTTTCTTTCCCATCCTTCCAACCACTCTGTTTGCCTGCTGGTATTTCCTCCGAGCTCTGCCCTGCCATGTATTGTGTGATGAGTTTTACTCGGGGCTCAGCCCGAGCGCAGCTCGTTATGAAGTGGCTCTTGTCGAGCCTCCTGCCCAGGGCTGCAAGGGGACAGAGGTGTTATTTCACCAAACAAACTCCCAGTGAACGATGTGCCTTAGCAATGAGGGGTCGCAGCCAGGAAAATATTACCTTTCCCTTTGAGTGCTGACTGTGGAGGAAATTCTCACATTTACAGCTCCAGCGAGTCCGGCGCTCATGGAAAGAGGGGGCGGCTTTGATTTCTCTGCTCTTGTTGGTTTGATAACTTCGCAGCCCCCCCACTGTGCACTGAGCACCCCCAGGAACCGGCCACCAGTGGAGGCTACGCGGGCTTGCAGCTCCCCTCCTTGGGAGCTTGTTTTAATTTGATTTTCCCGGAGGCCTGGCATGTGGCGGTGCGTGTGTGCGTGCTGCCCTGTGTGTGTCTGTGTGTGTGTAGGTTAATAAAAAATAAACAAACAGCACTTTTTCCTCCGGTGCACTCTGGGAGGGATGCGGCGGGGATGCCGAATGAAAGCGTGTGCTGTGGGCTGCACCGGGGAGGGCTGAAGGGACATTCCTGGCATTGCTGAGCTCCTCGTGCAACTCGCGGGCCCTGGCCCAAATTGGAGTAAGGAGCCGTTAGCGTTGGGGACCTGGGGAGGTCCACTCCCGCGCAGTGTTTACTCGCAGAGTTTAAATTAATACTGTCTGCTGACATCAGGGTTTTTTTCATGGTTTCCCAAGGAAATGAGCTGTGTGCGATCGCAGCCTCTGCGTACGTGTGTGCCTCTCTTCCCCGCTTGAATCCCTGTCTAAGTTCAGCCAGATTTCACAGAGCTCCTGAATGCCTCAACATAATTATTTTACTCATTTTTTTACATGTATTAAAAAAGGGTGGTTGATTGGTGGGAGAAACTGCCAATGCTTCCCGTTGAGAGAAAAGCTTGTGTGTGTCTGCATGCAGGCACAACTGTAATGTTAGATAATAGAGAAACCCCATGGAAAAGGTGTATCAGTAGCATCCAGATCGTGGGGTGAATATAACTGGGATCCATGAGATGTGGAGCTGTAGGAAAGCCTGCTCCATCTGTCCTGTTGTGCTCAGCGTGAAACGTTTTCTCCTGTCTCTGCTTTGCATCATGTTGTTGTGGTGGCTGTGGTGGCTATCAGCCTGCAAGGATCTGTCAGCTGGTATTTCTCCATCAACCCTTTTTGGCAGCTGTTTTAGGAACTGATGATTCTGGATGACGCGTTATGGATGATGATGAGTCTTCTGCTCAGTGCAGGAGACCTGTGATGTCCATTTTTGTGGGCAGGATCTGGTTACTAGAGAAGGCAAAAAAAAGGATGTGGGGCTGTGTAGAGATCTGTGCTTGTTCTCTTTTGCAGGTTTTCTCCAAAATCTTCAGCCATGAGGCACTGGAAAGCTATCTCCCCAAGATCCAGCTGGTGATCAAAGACACTCTTCGGGCCTGGAGCAGCAACCCCGAGTCCATCAATGTCTACCATGAGACCCAGAAGCTCACCTTCCGCATGGCCATCCGTGTACTACTAGGCTTCCGCATCCCTGATGAGGAACTCAATCGCCTCTTCGAGGTCTACCAGCAGTTTGTGGAGAATGTCTTCTCCTTGCCTGTGGATCTGCCCTTCAGTGGCTACAGGAGGGTAAGAGGTTTGGGCTGAGTCTTTATCATCTGATCAGTAACACCAACCTGGGATTAGCAGGGCAGTGGCTAATCCCCACCTCTGCAGGTTCACGGTGGGATGTCTTCTTACACCTGACCTCTAGAAGTGAGTCCATTTTAGGCTACAAAGTCCTGTTTCAGTGGAATGGAGAGAAGATCCACGGGGGCTGTGCAATTTGATGCAAGGGACAATACAGACAGGACTTGCCCAGATTTGATGAGTAATTTTTCCTCACTTGTAACTGGCAGCTTTGCTGTATTTTTTTTTTGTGGGACCCTTCTCCTGTTCCTTCCCTCCTGTCCTCAGGGTGAAGCAAGTCACTAGACCTTCTACTTCCAAGAACTATTCTAGTGTTTTGATGAATGATGGGAAATTAAAACATAACAAAAAAAAAAAAAAGAAAAAGGCAAAAAATCAGTGTGTGGGGTTTTTTGTTGGGAATTTTGTTAACAGAAATGTGGGGGTTATTTTTGTGATTATTGCTGCAAATTTTGTTATTGTTCCTTGACCACTTGAACAAGCCCAACCACTTGCAGCCCCGAAGCATTTGCAGCAGCAGGTTGGCCCAGTGCAGCTGCACTCAGACAGGAATTGCTTTAGTGAGACCAGGTCATAAAATTGCCTGAGAAGCCCATTTCACTCCCGGGAGGAGGATCCTTTCGAATGAATTGACTTTCCTTTGAGAGACAATTTTCCCAGGGGCTGCCATACAACCCAGGGCGAGCTGGAGGCCTGTGAACTGGTGCAGTACTGGGGCTCCCACATCAGACCTATCATTTGCACGTAGGTGCTGATTGTTCTTGCCTGTAATCTCACCCATTCGGTGCTTGTTGCTCCTGCCCAGGGAACAACTTCAGCATCTTTAAACTTCTCTTTGAGCATCTGCAATTGCAGTTGTATTCCGCAGACATGTTGTCCTGAGCATGTCCCCAGCTCCTGGGGACACTGGGCTGGGGATGGTGGTTCTAGCCTTGTACCCTGCGTGATCTGATGGCTTCTTGATCCACAGGGCATCCGGGCACGTGAGACGCTGCAGAAGGGGCTGGAAAAAGCCATCCAGGAGAAGCTGCAGAACACGCAGGGCAAGGACTATGCCGATGCACTGGACATCCTGATAGAGAGTGGCAAAGAGCATGGCAAGGAGCTAACCATGCAAGAGCTGAAGGTGAAGGTCTTTCCCATGGTAGCCTTGTCCATGCTGTGCACAGGGCAGGGGCTCCCCAAAGAGCAAAGCATGAGATGATATAAAGAGGATATTTTGGGGCAGACCTGAAATGATCAGTGAGAGCTGGGGGACCACGATCTGTCATTGCAGCTGCAGGTGAATCTTGGTCTGGTGGATTATGGGGACCACAAGCCAGTTGCTTTCCTATGGGCCATATTTATCTCAGACCTTTCTAAAAAGCATTTCCAGGAAATACCAAAAGACCGTATAAGCTTGCTGAAGTTTTCAGCCTTGACTAGCTGCATCCCTTGGCCCACCTAGTTTTATGGCGCCTCCTTTGCAGGGCATATGAGCCCTCAGCAGGTTGTCATCTACAGCAAGGTCATGGTAAAACTTGTCCTTCATGTGTTATCAAGAACCATCCTCAGGGTTTTTTCTCCTACCTGTCTGGTCCTCAGCATCCCCCAAGGCTCTGCAGAAGCTCCCTGTGATGGATGTCCAAGCTTGTGCCTGCACAAAAAGAGACCTTGCAGTCAGACATGACCAGGCTGGAGAGCGGTTGGGGAAAAAAATACTCCATGGCAGCTTGCACGCCAGTTCCTTGACGTGCAAAACTGCTGGCCTGTCTGTCTGTCCATCCTCTGTGTTTTACTCTGGCTTTGCTCTTGTCTTTCAGGATGGAACCCTGGAGCTCATCTTTGCCGCCTACGCCACCACCGCCAGCGCCAGCACCTCTCTGATCATGCAGCTCCTCAAGCACCCCCGGGTCCTGGAGAAGCTGCGGGAGGAGCTGCGCAGCAAGGGCATCCTCCACAATGGCTGCATCTGTGAGGGCTCCCTCCGGCTCGACAATATCAACAGCCTCCACTACCTGGACTGTGTCATCAAGGAGGTGCTTCGCCTCTTCACCCCCATCTCCGGGGGGTACCGGACAGTGCTGCAAACCTTTGAGCTGGATGTGAGTATTGTTATCTCCCTGGAGTGTGGCTGCACCATGAGCTCCCCAAAACAGCCTTTTGCATGTTGTTGCAAAGCTCGATGGAGGCTGGCTTAGAGGAGACCTCAGGGAGGCCAAATTAGGACCTGCTGGTGATGGGAGGTGGAACTGCCCTGGATTCAGAGGAGGGTGATGTGACCTAGCCCATGGCAGGAAAGGGATGCACTCAAGCTGTCAAAGAGGAGACAGGCGTGATGCTTCAAAGAGCAACTTGTGACAATGTTTGACGCCATAATCTGAACTGGGGCGTGACAAGGGAAAGGTTTACTGCAAAGGGCATCTCCAGGCTGCTGGATGACAGGCGGATTACTCACCGCCATGGCTGGAATTTCCTACTAGCAAAACAAAATCTTGAGACCTGCCTTGTCACTGTAAATCCTGCTAATGTAATGATTTGAGTCGGAAACCTTTTAAAGTGCTCAGGGGATGATAAATCCGCCCCATTTCTCATCGCCCAGGCCCTGACATGTGCGCTGGGCGTGTGGGACTGACAGGCAGCGGGGTGTGAGCAAAGCCCTGAGATGCTCTGGGGAGGGCTGGCCGGCGCGTGGGGCACAGCATGAGCGTGAGAAAAGCTGCTTCCCTTTGCTCAGCAGCAGTCGAGCAACCCCTCGACTAGGGGTTCCTAGTAGGTGACTCCTGCCAGTGACCGCAAAGCAAATAAATAGCAACAGATCATCTGGTGGGTCCCGAGGATAGAGGCAGGAATAAACGCTGCATTCCCACCTCTCAGCGCTTTGCGCTGTGCTCACTGTCTTTCTTTTAAATCTGCATCACACTCAAGTAATAAACCCAAAGAGAATGGGAAAAAGCAGACAAAGAAAAATGGCTTTATCTTGTCCTCCTTCTCTCTTCACAGTAGGGTTGACTCACTCTGGTTTTCTCCACCCCTTCCCTCTTCTCTGCAGGGTTTCCAAATTCCCAAAGGCTGGAGCGTGATGTACAGCATCCGGGACACCCATGACACCGCTCCCGTCTTCAAGGACGTGGACATCTTCGACCCTGACCGCTTCGGGCAGGGTCGAAGCGAAGACAAGGATGGCAGGGTTCACTTCCTCACCCTCCGGGGTGGCGTAAG
>NW_010427861.1:0-576 GCF_000710305.1 Buceros rhinoceros silvestris | reverse complement strand
CCCGTGGGGGGGGCGGGGTCGAAGCGAAGACAAGGATGGCAGGTTCCACTACCTCCCCTTCGGAGGAGGCGTACGGACCTGTCTGGGCAAGCACCTGGCCAAGCTCTTCCTCAAGGCGCTGGCCGTTGAGTTGGCCAGCACCAGCCGCTTTGAGCTCGCCACCAGGACTTTCCCCAAAATCACCCTGGTGCCCGTGGTCCATCCAGTCGACGGACTCAAGGTCAAATTTTTTGGACTGGATTCCAACCAGAACGAGATCCTGACAGGGACAGATGCCATGCTGGGGGCGACGGTGTAAAGCCCACGCTGGTGGCGCGAGGGATGGGCGGCCGGGGGACAGAAGGGTGGGATGGGGACAAGGGGATGAACAGGAGGGTAGGAGAGAGAGATGAGAAGCTTCTCCACGATGCTCGCTTCGCAGAACCTCCAGGTTGGGACTGCTTTCTCCACTGGTGAAGCTGCCAAAACAGTTTTGCTCTTCCCGTGGGGTGCGGAGAAGGTCGTGGTGTCGTCGTGCGTCTTGTTTCATTCGGAAGGAGGAAGAGTCACAAAACCCAAGCCGAGCTGGGCTGTCTG
>NW_010427860.1:0-932 GCF_000710305.1 Buceros rhinoceros silvestris | reverse complement strand
GGAGGTGCCCGGTGGGTGCTGTGAGGGCTGGGCTGGCACACGTCCCTGTGCCAGGCTCCTCCTGACCCTGGAGGTACGATATTATCCAAATCCTGGTTTTCTGGTCCTCTGTACACGGTGAAACCATGTGGAAAATGAACCCCGTGAGGCCAGGAGCTGGGGCAGGAGCCACTGCCCGCCCCAGGACCCACAGCACCATCTCCATCCAACACGACCACGGCACCATCTCCATCCAACACAATCACGGCACCGTCTCCATCCAACAAGACCACGGCACCATCTCCATCCAACACAACCACGGCACCATCCAACATGACCACAGCATCGTCTCCATCCAGCATGACCACGGCACCATCCAACACGGCCACAGCACCATCTCCATCCAACACGACCACGGCACCATCTCCATCCAACACAATCACGGCACCGTCTCCATCCAACAAGACCACGGCACCATCTCCATCCAACACAACCACGGCACCATCCAACATGACCACAGCATCGTCTCCATCCAGCATGACCACGGCACCATCCAACACGGCCACAGCACCATCTCCATCCAACACGACCACGGCACCATCTCCATCCAACACAATCACGGCACCGTCTCCATCCAACAAGACCACGGCACCATCTCCATCCAACACAACCACGGCACCATCCAACATGACCACAGCATCGTCTCCATCCAGCATGACCACGGCACCATCCAACACGGCCACAGCACCATCTCCATCCAACACGACCACGGCACCATCTCCATCCAACACAATCACGGCACCGTCTCCATCCAACAAGACCACGGCACCATCTCCATCCAACACAACCACGGCACCATCCAACATGACCACAGCATCGTCTCCATCCAGCATGACCACGGCACCATCACAAACGGCCACGGCCCCATCTCCATCCAACACACCCACAGCACA
>NW_010427859.1:1160-1377 GCF_000710305.1 Buceros rhinoceros silvestris | reverse complement strand
CACTTGATCACCGCAAAGGCCAGGCTGTGACTCGAGGTTTGTTGAGGGAGAACCACCGCTGGGTGATGAGAAACGCATAAAATCACCAAAAATGAGCAGAAAACACAAAAAAATAGAAGACAAAGGGGACCCTGGTAAGGGCCGAGGGGCCTTTGTTCAGGGGGGGACGTCAGGTGGAGCCTGGCTGGGGGCGGGCCCCCCCGGGCTCATCAGGGCA
>NW_010427859.1:0-298 GCF_000710305.1 Buceros rhinoceros silvestris | reverse complement strand
CTCCCAGCAGTGGCGGCCGCTCTCAAACCCTTCCCGGGCCAAGGCGCAGCGCCAGTAGGTGAATCTCTGGGGTGTTTCCGGAAGGTTCTGCGATGTTTTGCTGCATCTCAGGGTTCGGCCGTTGGATGAGACTATGAGTTGGGGATAGGCAGTGTCCGGGTCCAGCGTCACCACGTCTGGGGGGATTGGAGGGTGGTCATGGGGGGGGTCTGGGGACAGGGTCTGTCTCACGAAGCAGCTCCAACCTCCTAAAGATGGGGGACAGGGGGGAAATGGGGGGGAAATGGGGCACTGGAGA
>NW_010427858.1:0-23513 GCF_000710305.1 Buceros rhinoceros silvestris | reverse complement strand
TATAATGTTCTCTATAACTGTTACACTATATCACTTCTTAAATGCATATGCTTTAATTATTTTTGAGAGTCCAGTACAGTGGTTTTGGGGAGTTTTTTTGATGAAAAACACCCAACTAAAACCATGTTGCCCATAGCTGCCCAGAGCAAGATTTTACAACCAAATTATAAAAGCCCTAAATCTCAAGTTTTATAAGACCATCAGTGACACAGTCTCAACTGCAGCGACGAGACAGACGCCGCTGAAACGTTAACAGCCAGAATGCAAACATTAATGCAGCCCATGGGGGAGCAGGGGGCAATCCTAGAAGGGTCCCTTCACAACTGCCACCGGACTTTTAGGTGGCTGTAGTTAAAGTTTCTTTGGCTTAATTGCTTACAAAAGGGAGTGGGGGGGTGGGGGTTAGCCAGGCAGTAAAACAATTAATTTAATTAAAACCATAAATGTGTCCCTTCTTAATGCTTTAGTTATAGTTCTTGAAACTCACTAATACATTATTTTTTGAGCGAGAGTCAAACAAAAGCTGGAGTTTCCCATTTAGCTAATAGCAAAACACAAATGGTTTTGAAACATCAGCACATTCACAGAACTTAAGAGAACACCATTCTTTTCTTTGAGAGTAATCACAGAGGTTTCCACTGAGCCATGAGAACTCCTTGTCTTTGAAACCAGTAAGGTACAACTGATCTAATCAGATTTCCAGCAACAGACTGGCTTCAGCCAAGCCCCAAATCGCGTTTCAACAGCTTCACTCACAACAGTTTCAGTAAGTATGTCCAGTTACTTCCTTGCCTTCTAACAAGCCTGGTGCTTCTACAACAAGGTAGTACCGTGTCCTTCAGTCTAAGCCACACACCTCCTTCTCTGCTGTAAGCTCAATTCTTGGTAACATTTAGCAGGTGTTGAAAAAAACTGACAGGGGACTGTAACTTTGAATTACAAACAGAAGCCAAAAGACGTAAGCAAAATACTCATTTTGCAAAATTACAATTTTATTAATTGCTTCTTATCAACAGTTTGAAACAACACTTCCAGGAGTAAACAAGGAGTACACTGGTAAAGCAACTCCATACAAAGGTTAATAAAATTAATGTAATGATTTCCTGCAGAAGCTTAATGAAATTAATGTAACTGAGTCATATCTCTATTTTTGAGGAGACATTAACACAACTTTTAAAGTCTAACACTACAAAACTAAACTGAGATGAAAGAATTGTGAATTTTTCTTTAATAGAAGATGTAAAAAAGGTGAAACTGTAAAGAAAATTATATTCTTTTAAATACACTTGTGCATATGCACTTATTAGACAGAATAGGTCGTACAGATAGTTTTATGACTATATATAGAGTAATGAAAACGCTGACATCATGGATGAATAATCAAAAGGAATGAGAAAAATATACATTACATCGACTTCTCCAGGAAAAGGGAGTATGTTCCATATTTGCAAGAACATTTTCTTTGCATGTGAAAACACAAAACTCACCAGTAACACCTACAGTATTTTTTGTTTCATTTCTCATTTCAACACCCCTGCCAGAGCCATAAATATAAAGAAAAGAAATAACATGGCAGGACTAACACTAACAACTGTTGAGAAGATCTGTACCGTATGAGATAATGTACAGTCAAAATCAGCTGCCATTTAACTCTGTGGCCTTTTAGCACGTCTCAGAGCATCAGACGTGTACCAGCTATGCTGCTAACAGGTGTCGGAGAGCCATTTATCAATGCTGCACTGGCCTGCAAGGACACTTCCTCCTAAACCTAACAGACAACCCAGAAAAAGCCAAAAATTCTGAGTTACTTCTAACAGGAATAAGGGACTAAAGGCAGAAAATAAGAATCTGCACATTACAAACACATAATCACCATGCCTATGAATCTAAGAAAGAATTCTTAACAAAACATGAGTTAATCATACTAATGTGACTAGTTCTCTTCCAGTCATCCCACAGAACATTTATAGACATATATACGAAGTTTACAAGTGTTTTTATTCCTTGGCTCCTTCCACAGATCCTCATAAACTAGTCTTCATAGGATAACCACATTTTATAATCGCCAAATAACACATACGAAGGTGCAATGTATACCTTTGCAGAAATGTAGCAGCATAATACAATGCAGTTTCCTGAGTTTAAAGTTTCTGTGCAATGTCACCTTTCCTTTCCATTGCCCACGCAAGCCGATTTGCAATTACTTGTTCCCCAGACACAAGCCATAATCAAACTACTTCTGTAACACATTAGAAAACATGCTCCTCAGGATTATAACACATCTAGATGAGATATCCATCTCTCTTCCCACTCTTCTGTAAGAATTATAAAATGTACAAGGCTGGCACACGCAAGCAGCTACACTTGGAAAAAAATCTGATTTACAAGCCTGCTGTTCCCAAGTTCAGGACTGACAGGGATGCTGTGCAAGCAAATGCCAGTGAGGCACTTAAAATAGGGTATCCACTTGGGAGGAGATTAAGTGACCAAGTCTGATGTTGCTGCCAGCTGCTAGTAGCAGCTTGAAGGGCTAGAGATAAGTCCACAAACTCAAACTAGGACTTTTTCCCACCTCCTTGATTTTTCAGTACAATTTGTCACAAGCTACTCAGGAGATGACTGAAAACGTCATTGTGTCTCCATGTCAAATGTTGGTTTCCTCAGAGACTATTAAAACTTGATTTTGCCTGTAACAGAAGCAAACAAGCAAATAGATGTGAAATCAGAAAATCTTATTTCACTAAGTCAGCAGCAGCCTTTCATTCATTATACATAGTTAGCATCTGGCAACATACCAAACAAATCCGTATTTTAAAAAACCTAAACTTTCAACTACCTTTTGATGCCGTTTAACATTTTTTTCATTGAGAACAATAACCCCACATTTTCAGCTGCAAGTGTTATATTGCAATACCAGTTTTACATTTTGCCAACTGCAATTCCATTCCATATTTTATCTGATGCAATATAATGTGAACCTTTTAGCCAAAATACCTTAGGTCACAGATTTTGCATTCTGCCACAAAAGAGAATAACCTTCCAGGAATTAAGTATTTCAGCATTATCTGTTCCAACTTACTGTGGTCATTTCTACACACCTCTATTTCAACTTGCATTTCTTTCAAATTTCAGATGCCTGTTGACGTGTCAAAGCTTTCACAGCTTGCCACTAAGCAGTTTCAACTCTTGACTTAAAAATACTCTGAAAGCTGCAAGAAACTCACAGATGGATAACCAGCCTGATTTCTTCCCCTTTAATGTTATCGAGAAATACTGCAAGTCTGACACGCTAAATCCTCACACTGTAACTGGTCTGTAGGAAAAGTTAAGCTAGTGCTGTCACTGATCAAAGGGAGAAACTGTATTTGCTCTCACCACAAAACAAAACACTGATGCCAACAGCAGTCTAAGGAACTAGACAAAGCTCCACCAATATCTATCCACCCTCTTCGGAAGTAATTGCGTGATGAAAATGAGCCAGCCAGAAAGGACATTAAAGAGATAATTAACTTATTTAGGATTTTCTCTACAATTACATTAAATAACATGATTTAAAAGGGCTCTCACCTTTCCAAAACTTCTTGCACATCCTAAATCTTCAAAACTAATAGATAATGAATTATTTTAAAAAGACAGAACTTTGATGATCTTACCTAAATCTTGGCTTGCGCTTTGCACTTAGCCCATGCTTAAAGTTTACGAATGGGGCCTGTCAGTCAGGCAACACCATGATGTATACATATGGGCAGTGATTTTGAAATGACTGCTTAAGGAAGTTTCAGAGAGTCATAGTAACCAAAACTACATTCACACCATCTCCAGTACTAAACCACCCTCATCATCTTTTAAATAGTAATCCCTTACACACCCTTTTGTCACCCTCTCTACTTTGAATAAAACCTATGTACTGGATGACTAAAGCACCTCATTCCGTATTAAAGGAATTCAGCATTGTCTCACTCCGTTTCATCCGATTTGGCTTACTTCAGCTCTTTCAGTCAGGTTATTTTGTTGTTTTTGGTTTTTTTGGTTTTTGGGTTTTGTTTGTTTTTTAAACACAATACCCTGTTACTCCTCTATCTTAACTAATGTCACTTTGGTATGTCACCAGCAACTTTCACTAGCATGCTCCTTCTCTGTGACTAATCACAAACATTATTTAAATTAGATTTTAAAAACCACAAAAAACACCCCCACAGCTTCATTAGAAATCCTAAGCAATGGAGCTTCCTCAGGCAATCCCAAGCAACCCAATTACACATTAAACAAGGAAAAACAAATCACAAACAAGGAACCAAACATTTGTCATGTGTTTTTTCACATGATTCAAGATTCAAAATTTTCTAGATTCAAATTCAAGGTTGCAAAAGACTATTTCAAAAAGAACTGTATTTCCAGCATTCTGGAGTGACACCACTGAATTGTCAAACGTCAATCATCAAATGACCAAAACAAGAAATATTATTATATAAAACTGAAGAGCCATAAACACGAACTGTACCTGCTTTTCCTTTCGATGAGAATAGCCATATAAGAAGCAGGTAAAGCAGCACCAAAGCCAGGGGACCAGAAGTAGAATTTTCCAAGTATCTTCCTGAAAATGCAATTTGCACACGTTACATGTAAAGCAACAGAAACATTCATGTACAACACCATATTTTATCTTTAACATAAAACTATGCATGTTTTATTAAGATTGATTTTGTTCCTTTACATTAAACAAAACTTACAAATTAATAGTAATCATTAAATTTTTACAGTTGGATACTGCTCAGAGGAGTTCCTGAAGTGCTTCATAAACATTAAGCACCTGAAATACTTCATTAATTTATCCGTTTCATTTAAAGGAATAGTTTGCTTCACAGACAGCACTGCTTCCAAGAGACCTTTCTGAAAAGTTGCAGGTATTAGTTACAGAAAAATCTTCTAGAAGAACTTATAGTTGCTCCTCTCTCTGCTACTTGTCCAAATACACCTGCAGGAAGATGTGCCTTGTGGACCATAGGGGTGAAATTGGGTGAGCCAGAAATCAAATCTAATTACTCTAATATACATCACGCTCCAAAGAGAAAGTCAACTGATACTAAAACAGCAAAGCGCTCGTTCACAAAAAGCCAAGGAATCAATCTGTACCTTACAACTGTAACATCCCAGTTCTACTAAGGAGGGAAAGCTCTCACTTTTTGCAACAAGATCTGGATTTCACTCAGAGTCCACACAATTTAAAGTACCAAAATTACTCCCACAATAAGAGCTGAAAAAAAATAGTTACCCAAATGACAACATCTAAGAAAATTTTTCTATAAATTGGTCACTGTTAAAGGAGGAAAAACAAAATGCATGTCAAGACAGAACATCACCAACCACATCCGGTCTGTTCAGGGCACCTGCACCTTCAAACTAGCGCAGGTTGATCATAGAAGCAAACAATAGTCAGGCACTCAAATTTGGTATGTGATAATAAATATACTTCAATTACATCAGCTCTGCTCAGCTGGTAGGCACTATCGGTCCAGGAAAAGAGGGCTACAATGGAGTCTACCCTTCCAAAAACACAGGGAACAAAACACACCAAACAAAATGGCAAACATATATGGGGTAGAAAAGGAAATTTTCTTAGATAAGATTTCATGTTGAACACACAGAAGAAAGAACAAAGATAATTAATCAATACCATCGGATTAGCCCACTTTCATTCTCCCTGTAAAAGGCATGATCAGCCTCTTTTCATACTTCTCCTGCAAAAACACTGCTACCAGTGAGCAATGCCAGCTTACGGTCCTAAGTGAAAAGAGAGTCAGTGTATCAGCAGCAAGTGATGTAATGGCAATTACACACACGGCTCATTCCCACGGCTGCAAAAGGATAATTTCTCAGGATGACAACAGCAAATGCTGCAGGAGCTAAAGTTCATTACTAGGACTCTCTTGGAAAGCAATTACTGTATGAAGTTTCAGAGGAGCCATTTTAAACATTTTAATAAGTATGAACACATCTTACCAGACACACCTGTTAAGTAACAGAACAAATGTCTCTGCTGTGGGAAAGAAACAGAAATTTGTTCTTCTGGCATGGTTTAGAATCCCTCTGCGAATGCTTGCATGCTTGGTTTGATAAGACTTTAGAAACAGTAACATATTTTACATAATAAAACCTAGTGGAAATTAATATGTCCAATCACTAAGTGTAACATTTAAACTTCTGCTAAAGTAAATGAAAACATGCTTTTGTTCTTATTTGCATGGTTATTTTCACATGGTCTATGGTTAGAAAATGGAATGGGAAAAATGAGTTCTTTCAGGTTATGCATCTAATTCCTCGATGTACAAATGCATCCAAAACTCAAAGGCTGAATCTAATTAAGCAGTTACTGTAAAGCTGTACATGGACCAACTTAGTTACTCTAGTTGCTAGACTAAAAGAATCGTGTCTTCATGAGTTTTTGCATTTAACAGAACCGAAGATCTAAAACCAACACCTTTCATTTATCAGAATCAACACTGGAGCCTAGCACTTCTCTCCGAAGCCCAGACAGATGTCCTGGATCTCACCAGCAGAAGTGATTACAGGCCCAGCTGGCCTGCTACACATCCGTAACAGAGATCACCACCCCACCGCTCTGCCAACAGAGCGGTCTGTACATAGCGCCTAACTGACTTCATGAAAAAAGAGAAAAATAAAGTCAGCCAAGCTAGCTTGGTAATACCTTACAGAACGAGAACATCTATCCACAGCCTGACTTACTGCTGATACTGGATATAGATGTTTTTGAAATTTTGCCTGCCTATGAAACGGTGAGGATATTGAACAGTGCTTGAAATGATTTTAATCGCACTTTCTTGCCTAAAGTTTTACATCCTTGAAAATACTCATAGCAGTTTCATTTTTGGTGGTTCTCCCTAGCTGAAAAGAAGCAAACACTACAAGAGCATCAAAAAGACACTTGCACAAGCCAGACTTCTCACTGAAAATTACATTTCAGATCTAGGTCTTGTAAAATACTAAGATGTATTTTCAGTAAACAAAGTGACTGAAGATTCGCTGGGACTTTGGCAAAGGTCTGAACAGATGAAGCGTTCACTTTATCCAGGACACACTATACGTATGCCAAGACATCTCCTCCTTTATGCTACAAAAGAAGAAAACAGGCAACTCTTCCCAAATCAGGAATTGTGAAGGTAAACACGAGTTAACAGTTCCAGCTACAAACCCTTTAACCTGCTGCTTAGGTCTAACACTCCAGGAGGGTAAGATCAGTCAGCTGCATGGGGCTTGATGGAAAACTTTGCTGGCAAGTTACTGCCGCTCCCGCTGTATTATACCTTCCAACCAAAAACAGATACAAAAACTGCAGCATGCATCCTATTAACACAAACCTATCAGATCCAATTTCTCACCACTATCTAGAATCAATCAAATCTAGAGCATCTAGGTCTCCTCAGTCTCAAACAATCTCTTTGCATGGTTGCAAACCAAGTTCAGAAATACTTGAGCCACAGTTATGCAGAACACCACAGAGGTACTGATATTTCTTTGATGGATTAAAACATACAATACCAAATCAAATTCTGGGCTGAAAAAGTGGCATACAATCACTTTTGCTCTCAGGGGCTACTGACGAAAGCACGGTCCAATAAATTCAACGCAAGTTCAAACAAAATATTAAAAAAAAATTTAAAACCCCACACAAATTGTTTTAAAAAAAAACACTGGAGTAAAGCCTCACATTTCTATCCTCTGTCACCTTCCAACAGCAGATGACAGAAGCAAGCTTATATGGCTCAAGCTGCAAGACAATGCTGATATTAAGTACATTCCAAGTGAAGGACCTGTCAACATTATGATCTTAGGAGAAGCTCTTAAGAAGAAAAAATAGGCATATAGTACTCAACTTGTAAATAATAGCTCTCTGGCTTGTTCTCATTTTCTTTCCAAATAATACTTACTCAGCTCCTTGACTGTGTTCAAGTACTGAACTGACTTGTTCAGAGAACCTGTCCATGACAACTCAAAAAACACTTTCCAGATTAACAGTAGCTAATTTAAAGCCCATGCCTGTAAAAGGGTAGGACTGTTTTTTCCCTCCTGATGCATTCCTTTGCACTTCTCTCTACAGAATTTCGTAAGTGATTTTAATCAACAGATCTTTCTGAAATGGATGAGAGTCAGCTTTACATTTCTGTAACCTAAATAATCTCATACAGTCTCTCACACTACTCTTCATTCTTTAAGTAGCTCCAAAACAAAGGACACAGCAAGAACATCACTGGCAGCCTCCTCCTATTAAGAAAAATTATTTTTTATCCATTGTTTTATTACATATATATTAACTACTTGCTAATTATTTACTAATTTCTGCAGGACAGAGCATCTTCCTTCATGAAGAGTCCTAGCAAGTAACCTTGTCAAAATAATCTGGGAATTCACGTATAACACATCTTTAGATCACCATCATCAGCTATATATTTCTCATTCAAAGGTCGCTAGTCAATTTGGATAGTATGACTTTTCTGATAATCATGTCACCCATTGTTTTCTGAAGTGTCACTGAATGGCGCTTGCCTAGCCTATACACTTAATTGCTGAGGCTCAGAATTTTACTTTGGTCGGGAAAGCTGGAAAATACTCCTTATAACTGGACATTCATGTATTTCAATGGGCACAATGCACAAGGGTGCCTGAACACTCTCTTCTCTTGCCTCTAGCAGTGAGTTCAGCTCACCAGCTCCAATTAGCGTCCCAGCCAAGAGGCAGATATTTTTTATTTGCAAGTCCTGCAATTGCAGGTGGTGGTGGCCAGTCTGCAGAGACCCTACCACCAGCAGAGATTCTGCTACAGACTCTTGAGGGGCACCACCCTGTAACAGGAAAAGCATGTAATGTACATCTCCCAAGATGCTGGTTGGTTGCTCTGCTGCACAGCTGTAAGAAGACTAATGTCAGCATTTTCACGTATCGCTTGACATGCTAAATCATTAGAATCGTCTTTTACATGGTTTTGGTCTGGGTCAAACCAAAGAATGCTTCAAGGGGACTTGAAGGGCACATGGACTAGGTGCCACTACCATTACCCAGTTTGCATCTGGTTTAGAGGTCAAAGCAGCTTTAGTCAGCTATGCTATACATCAGTGAAAGCAATGCCGTACCAACTGGCTGCAGAGTAAGACACTAACCTCTTAGCTGCTTCCTTTACTAGCAGAGGCATAGTCATAGATCTGCTAGATGGCTACTAATCTCTATTAGAGGAACAGCTGAAAAAATTAACCACACCAGCTTAATTTAGAGAGCAATATGTAACTACCGCACTGAAGCAAGGCCCTGCAGATTTACAGGCAAATACGTGGCCGGATAAGGAAGACCACTGTACAGCTCAGAGTAAAGGTAAACCAATATTAATACAACTCAGATTGCTAGAAAAATTCATACTCTTTAGAGCTCGTTATTTAAAGATACATTTTGAACTTGGCAAATTATTTACTTAGAAAGCGTTCCACAGCTCCTCAGCCAGCTCCTCCTCCTCTTAACCTTCTCCCTCAACTTTGAGACCTCTAAACAGATCTAGAAGCAGAGCACACTGGGTCTGATTAACTTTTAGAGGAGCTGTTGAGTGCACTGTCAAATAACTTCCAAAAACTCTTAGCTACTGTAGGCTTTACATGTCTACTTATATCATCTCTTAACGATAAATGCGTTCAGTTCCAGGACATCATCATATTCATAAACAGGAAAGTTTAATTTTTAATTATCTTGATAGTTACTTGAAATATACACTGCAAGCAGTTCAGAATATGTAAGTGCCATTTACACCCATTTTTCAGAGCAAGTTCTTACAGAACCCCAGAAGCTGTGCTAGGATTTCCTTCATTTCTGACCACAAATAAGGAAAGTACAACCTTGCATGGCTGGATAAAGTTTAGGATTATTAAAAGTCATCACAGCCTCTGCATAAGGAAAATAGAAATCAACATCAAACTGCATTATTTTTTCCTAGGAGAGAAAGATTAGGATTTCTCAGTTCCCTGCTAGACTATGTTTGAATTTCCTGCAACAATTTATTTTGAATCAGTAAAACAGAGAAAAGGAAACAAAGTGAATACATTGACTTATTACAAGAACAAGAAAAAACACAAAAAGAAAGGTTCATATTCAAGTGGCAAGACAAAAAATCAAGATGATGGCACAGCTGCTGCTTTTCTTACTCCTACCCATTACAAACAAGCCTATTTTAAAAAACTAAATTATCACATAAATTGAAAAGTTGCATAAAACTAGCTTTCCTATTAGGTTTCATTTATAGGACAGTATACCAACCTTAGAATGCAAAAGCAAGCAATATACAAGGTCCCATTTGCTGTCAGAAAGGAAGTTGATTGCAAGATCTCAGGTAGCAGTTTGTACAAATAATAGTCAAGTTTTCGTTTCCTGAGAATAGCTGCAATCTGAGGGAGGAGGGAAGAAAAAAAAGGGGGGACAAACTTTAATTCGGTTAGGCTTTTTTTTTTTTTTTGCAAATTGTAGAGAAAAATAAAAAAGGAAAATGAGACATGCCCACTTAAGTAGTAAATCAAAGCCTCTTAAATTTGCAGGGTTTATGAACAATACCACAAAGATTTCCTTTGAACTTGTTCCAGCTGTTACAATATTTATACCAGGAAATACATCAAGCAATCCTAAATGGGAATTATAGAAGGAATTTTATTACCTTGTTACCGGCTGGCCATAACAGTCACAAACATTGTCTGCCACATACTAGGACTTTTAAGATGTGATAAATTTACACTGAGTTTTGTATTCCAGACAATTGGGCTATCGCACAATTAAGGTCAGAATATCACTAAAGTAATCCAAACACAGGCCTTATGCACACAGTGCCTATAAAGTGATGACTTATTTCTAAAGGTTTTCTATTCCAACTGCAAGTCCTCCAAAAAATGTTCACCGGCTGTTGGAAGAAACACCACGTTCCTGACAAATTTTACAGAAATGGTATGTTATCTCTAAAAGGCTGCCTGCAGCAGAAAACAGGCTGGATCTACAAAATAAATATTGGGTTTGGGCAGTTTAATGTATGTCCCACGTTTTATAAACAACAGTGACTTTGACTCAAACAGTGAAGGTCCTCAAACCTTTTTGTCCACAGAAATTCTGCAACTACCTAGTGGGAAGATTATTCTCAGAGGTGCACAGGGGTAAGACAAGAGACAACAGACAAGTTTGAGAAAGAAAGAAAAATTTTCAGTTGAAGGTGTCTGAATCTTGGAGCAGGTTGCCCAAGCGACTGCAGACTCTCCACCCCTGAGATCCTGGAAACTCAACATGAAAAGGCCCCAAGCAACTTCACCCAGCTGGCCCTGCTTTGAGCAGGAGGCTGGGACTACATGACCTTCCAAGCTCCCTCCAACCTATGCAGGCTCCTATGACTCCACAAAATTATACTTTGGGTGCACCATGAGACAGATCTTACTGTTTTTTTCTTTCTGATAGCATTATCATCTTTATCTGAACTGATCTTTCAAGGAGTCTCAAAACCAGCAGAAGTTTTTGGTCAATGCTTAGAACTAGAGAAGTTCCAAACAGAGCAAGCTTCATACCGCTGGTGCTGATGAGAACAACAAAAGACATCCTGTGGAATCAGTACTGCCAACATCTCTCAGAGTCCTCAGTTTAAAAACACGGGAGAGGGAGCTGTTCTTCTGAAATACTGTCCATACGTACAGAATAGCAAGTAGATATTTAGATTCAAAGATGGGCTGAGGATTCAGGTAAAACTAACCACAGGAGCGTTCTGCCAAAATCTGTTTCCACAATGAAGCTTGAACTAAGGATTAAGGAGAAATACATGCATGAACAGACTTCTGAAAACAGATTTACACATTAGTTAATAGAGTGTCAAGACTACTTAAACCATAATGGATTAGGCAATAATGCAATCTAGATAATCTTTTTGTTGAAGGAATGTCTTAACGTAGTCTAAACGCTGGATCACTAGTTGCCACCTCCTCAGCTATTTCTGGCCTACCATATAAAGGTCATGAACATGTGGAACAAAATAACATCGTCTTTTAAGAACATGGAACTTAACACCTGAAGTGTGAAGCCTTACTTTCTCAGACAAAAGAGTCAGAAGTGCAACAGGAAAAAATTGCTATCTTATAAACTAATAACAAATCAAAGTAAAAAATTTGTTTCTGTAGCTTCTCTAACAAGTTTAAGACTAATATAAATTTCTGCTTTCCCTTCTCTTTACTGTTCTACTCCCAAATGAAAAACAGAAAATAATCAGGAACAATGGCAGACAAACTAGTCCAAAGAAACACTGCTCACGGTAACTGAATGAGCTGTATCTGTAAAAGAAGTAGAGTTGATGCATGCCCACAAAAAAAACCAACCACACAATACTTGTCATTTTCAAAGTGCATTACAGACATCAACTAAGCTAAATATTCTGTACAGGGATAAACAGGCAAGAGCAGACTATGGAGCAGTCATAACAACAACCGTGGGATTACATGGAAAAAATACCAGAGATACTTCTGAACACCACCTTGCTTTTTCTTTCAGCTCCACATTCTTCAGAAAACACTGACATTGAGGCTGGCAAGAAATATTACAAAATCTATCAGACTGCAGCAGTTCATGGTTCCCAATGAGATACACTTCACTCAAAAGAGCTGGGAGGGCACTGATAAAAGGCCAAATTCTTACAAAAAATGCACTTATCAAGGCTTAGCATCAGACATCGGTAGCAGGTAGCAGCATGGAAGGACAAGGCATCAGGACATCCAGTAGATACTTCCTTGGTAAACTATTAGTCTCCATGAAGATGCTAACAGATGTAGCAGAAGGTCTGTAAGTTACCTGAGATTTCCTGTAGAGTCCGACAGAGATCAACATCTCACTGACATTATGGTCTCAGCTCTCCAGCCATAAAAGGAGCATACAAATCCTTGGACACCTTTATTAGGCACCTCAGGGTGGTCTGTATCAGGACCTTGGAGCCCATAGGTATAAAACTTAGTTTGGGTGTTATTCACCACAAGAATGAAGGACTGCAATTCTGACTTAGCTCAATGATCCAAGCAACTGACTACAGCATAGCCACGAATGGTCAAAACCAGCTCCGCACCTCCCATTACTCTTGTCACACTTCTCCGTGATTTTCAGTTTCACTCGTCTTTTTGTCATAGAGTGACAAGAATTTTACAAAGTAAAATTCTTCAGTACTTACAAATTACAGTAGACTTTCAGCTTTAGTAAGACAGTATATCATGTCCGCAACCCGAGTAGAGCACTGCTGCGTGAGAAAACAACAGTCTTTGCTGCTGTATGGAATCCTGATACAATGCTGCCTCACCTCACCTCCCAACCCAGAGGTTTATCCATAATCCAGGGAACAAAAACTCCTCCCACCACTCTTAAGACCACGACTTTATGGGAGAGAAAAGCAAAATCCACTTCCAGTGCTGCCTCTCTCTCTCCTTCAGAGCTGTGGTGCTTCTCCAGCCCAGTACCCTTCAAGAAGGGGAAAACGGCCCAAAAAACCAGCTGGCACCAGGGAGAGCAGACTCCACTGAATGCCAGTAGACTATGACCCAGGTTTCACTTATCCATGCGTTCTCCTGGCAGACAACAGCAATGCAGCCTTACCTGCCTCAGGATCAAGAATGCTCCAGCACCTCCTTTGACTAACAGCAGCTTAGGAACACATCAAACCTGCTGCAACTTTCTACCCTGGCTCTCCATAGAACATGGAGTTTCTCTTAAAATCTTATTTTCAAGGCACCCAACGACCTGGCCTTAGGATGTTTAGGACTGCACAACTCTCTGGGATAAAGACTGTCACTAACAACTCCACCCTTCAATGGAACTTGCATTTCACCATGACAACCCTTCTCTGTACAGCATCACCTTTCCTTTAAAAAAAAAGTTCAGGAAGAGTGTGGAATAAAGTTCCAGAAGTAATAAGAGCTACTGCTGACTGCACCATTTTCCATTCGATAGAAGGCACATGGCTTTCACTTTTCATTTACATATATACTGTACATCATCAACTTAAAAAAAATTACAAAACTGTAAAATTAAATTGTCACCCTGTACACACATCTCTCTAGGGAAGAGACTACAAAGGGAACAAAAGACTTAATGTAACCACTGTCCACCACATAAACAATATACCACAAAAACTATCATATAAACCACTATGCTTGTCACTGACACTTAAAGTAACAATTAGATAATGGCCCTTTCCAAGGCTTGCTCTCTGCAAGAGAGGTAAAGAATAAATTTGAAATATTTACCTAACGTCAAAGGTTTATTTACTCATCAAGAAAAATTCTAACCCTATCAAGAATTAAACATTTGAGTCAGGATAGAGTATAACTACTCCTTGTAAGTAGATTGCCAAGAATTTCAAGATAGCTGGAAAGTAATAAAGAAAACTCATATTTCACAAACTAAAACTGACATTTTCCTCTCTCTACAATTTAAGGTTAATTACACTACGATGTTTTATGCCCTAAAATGAAACTATAAGCACTAGCACAGCCTGCAGATGCAGTCTTTATTTGCCCTATGTAAGCATTACACAGAGACCTCAGTACTTGTTGCCCACAGCCCACATCAGCAGCTGAACTGTTTGCCTTTGCAGCCCTTCCTGCCACTTAACTCCACTTTCTTCTCTCTCAAAACCAGCAGCGCTCAAGCCACCCAGAGCTCTAGAAATAAGATAGAGACCAGTTTTGCTGACCTTCTAATACAGTCAACTAATAAATCCTGTCTCTCCCAATCTTCCATAAGAAATACTTTCCTGGATGCCCAGACACTAAACAACTAAGAGCCAAAGGGAATTTAAAACAAATCATACAGTGTCACAGGGCAGATGGTCTGAAGCTTTTAGAACTTTCTAATTTCCTTCTATTTCCAAGTTCTGGCTCTTGATCTCCCTTCAGTCCAACATAGTCTGCAGAAAATACAGATATATCGCAGAAGAAACAAATTAAATGCAGTTAGAGGAAACAAAAGGATCAAGGCGGGAGGGGGAAAGGCAGGGAGAAATGAAGCAAAAAGAATCCTAAATGTTTCATCTTTAAAAACATAAACAGCAGAGCTAGCTAAAAAATAACAATGTTTCAGGAAAAAAGCTGGAAAGAAGAGAATTGATTCTAAACAAAATCAGACACATTAAAATAATAAAAAATAATTAGTCAGAAGATTTTCAAGCATTCAAATGCCATAATACAAGCATTAAAGGCTGTTTTAACATTTTAAACACCTATTGCTACTTTTCCACTAATCTGCAAACCCTTAAGACAAAATTCGAAGCCTCTCCTACGTACATGATTTCATGACAGCCAAATAACACATATGTAACCATATGCTGAAATTTTAAGGGAGTAAAAAGTCTCATAGCAACAAGGCTAAAGAATCAGTAGCACAACTGAAGATAGCTTAAGAAAATTATCATATTTGTTGCTGTATTTGCTTCACCTGAGCACCAGTTGTACCTCACAACTAAAACCCAGAAGAGACTATTAGACTACATACTCTGTGTATCACTGGATATTAGTTACAAGGGTAAGCATCTGTGCACCTAGATGGAATTTGGATAATTCACAGCACTGCAGTCCTCAGACAATCAAATTTCTGCATGCCACAGTCAGACAAGACAAACGCACTACTCTTTAATAACACTGAGAAAGTGATTTGACACTGGCCTTGTGTGACATCTGTGCTCTGCACACACACAGAGGGAGGGGGTAGGATTCAACACCAGCCATCCTGGCTTTTAGAGGAACTGTTTCGGACCTCAAACACAATTAGTTTGGTAGTAAGAATGGGGTCAGGTAAAGCCTCTTGAATAAGGTAAGTCAGGCATGGGGGAAAGAAGATTTCCTTTCCACCTGAAGACTGATCCAGCACTGCCCAGTGTCCCACCACTACCTGCGGGAAAACCAAAAACAAATAGACTCTGACTCATTTTTAAGAAAAGCAACTCCTTTCCTCACTCCTGCACACCACTGTTTAAAACTTGGAACCCAAATTCCAGTTATGCTTCAAGGTGGGCCTGGCAGTTCAAAGTCTTTTGAAGGTAACTCTGGACCCTCATTACTTACAAATAAAGGGAATGAAGGGAATGAACAGCAGGATTAATACATGACAGATACCACAGCAAAAGGCATGACCGGCCTGTCCACAAAAATCCTCATCTATACAGGCACCGTGTCATTCCCCAATCCACTGATGACCTTTATGTACCTAGCCCAGATGGGAAAATTTCTGCCTCGCCTGGTCATCAACCCAGTGCAAACTGACCACAGATTTACTCTTCAATGGTAATCACACCATCTCCTCTACAGTTTAAAACAAGATCTGACTTAACTCTCACTAAAACACTTTGGCCATTACCACCTTGAAATAGAAAATGTTCATATATATGAAAAACTGTATTTCATTCCTTTTTTTTAAAATGCTATATATTTATATTTAGCATAGGCAGAAAACCCGTGAGAGACAGGCCACTACATCTCTAAGATTGTTTTAATGTGAACAGAAATAAGAGTAGAAGGGTAGAAATGTGTTTTTAGACCTTTACGTACCACACAATATGGAGGAGAGGTGGAAGTAGATCACCCCTCAAGTCAAATGCAAATATTTTTGAAGTAATACACCAGTCATCCTAATAATAAACATTGTTAATGATTTGAACTCTAAAGCCTACCATATTTTATGTCTGAAGCATTTAAAAAAATTCCTACTCAGTAAAAATAAAGAAATAGACAGAAAAATATTTTCTAGCACTAACTAGAGAATCCACACAATCGCATTTTGACTCTCCAAAAAGAAAATGTAACTATGAAAAACCAGCCCACCAGATTCAGGATGCCATCAGTTTGTGGAAGAGCATTACTGAAGCCCTTTCTTTTTTTAATTTAGTCTTCATATGCAGATTTTAAGCCCTACAGAACTAAGAAATTAGAATTGACTTATCCTGTCATATCCATAAAAAGAACATGTAACACCATCCTTAAAACACAGCTACAAGTGCAAGACTTTGAGGCTATCAACATGTTCCAGCAGAAAAGGAACAGAGGACTCAAACACAAGCTCTCCTAAGATCAGACACCAGACAGGCCTGATTATTTTAACGATGTGTCATGTGCCTACAACTAATCATCACCCAACCACAATAACCTGAGCCTCATCTCCAGTCTCCTCAGTCTTCACTTACTTCCCTGAACCAGGGATTCCACAGGAGGCATCACACACAAAGGACCGTTCAACTTAATGAATGTGCATTTAATTGGCTAACCAGTCTATACAGTCTGACAGGTTACATGGCAGGCTAGAAAACCACAGACCTTGCACCAGCTCTGCCATCCCATGTACAACATAACCCTCCTCCTCCCCCTCCAAACCACCACTTCCTCACTTTGTACAAAGCAAATGCCTTTTCAGAACACTCCATCAAATTTCAGTGAAATTAGCCAACACATACAGCACTGATTGACGGAAACAAAAAAAAAAGCACTATCACCTTTCATTCTTGTATAATATCCAACTAAAATCAAGCACATAATAAACCTTTTTAAAAAAAAAAAAAGAAAAAAGCTACAGAAATATTCAAAATATTCAGGCACCTAGCCAAATCCCCACGAAGGCAGAGTTCAATGACGTTTACAAGAGTGACTATCCGGCACGTTTAAAATGCAAATTTAGAAAAATCAATAATGCTGTGTAGATGGCTTATACGATACATAAGCTGCAAGTCATTAAAAAGCCAAGGAAAATTTTATAACTTAAGTCACATGTGTGTGCTAAAAGCAAAGCAATCCTCAGTACTTGAACCAGTTAAGAGAATACCTCAGATTATTCAAGCAGCAGACTGATGTCAGACTTCTTTCCTAATTATATTCAATCATTTATATGTTCTTTTACAATTGTTTACAATTTCATATGAATTTTACAAGAACATTAGGCCTTTGCTTTACAAACATTATTTTTAAATGCTTTGGAGTAACTTAATCTTAAAATGCCCTCAGGTAACACTTCGGTGTTGAAAGACACTGTTGATCAATTCAGCAGTTTGTTTCTGAAGCCTCCCCTTAAGCATTCAGATTTGTTGCTCTTCAATTAGTGGATCCCTCCCTGATCTCACAGATTACAAAACCTGGCTTCTAGATTTTTTCATGTCGTAAGTCAGTTCCTGCAATACTCTGAGGAACACCGTATGCCGCCTCCTCCTCTCTGCCTTCCTCCATCCCTTATGAGATGTTATACGAGGATGACTGTCAGGAGGTTGGGTTGTTTTGGTTTGGCTTTTTTAAATTTTTCGTATCATCTACCTGACTAAAAAAGAAATGAAGACGATTGAACACCATCTAAATTACCTTCACTCCTGGCATCACTCTCATTCCATGACAACTTACCTTTGCCACTCGTTTCCCTTGCACTTAAATAGGTAGAGGGCTGTTTTTCATTCCCCTTGAAATGTCTAACTCAGTATTAACTTTCAATGTTTTTCCTCCTACCTTGAAATTCTTGCATTCCACCATACAACTTCATCAACTTAAGAGAACAGATTTTCATCTCCTTGATAAACAGTCCCTTTAATGATTTTGCTGGTTCACAGTATTTGTAATGTTTTTTCCAAAATTTTTGCTCAGTCAGTCAAGGCTGGGGCTTTCCCTGGTTTCCACCATTACCATGACGCAGGCTCCATGTTAATCCTTAATTCATTAACCAATTCTTTTAAAATTCTCGGGTTCTCAACAGAAGAATATTCATGAAACAATTTTACTGTCTGCCCCAAAAGCCACCTAACAGAGCAGAATGATCACAGCCTAGAATGAAGACATCACAGACAGATTCTTACTTCAGTAACATTTAAGCTCATTTCAGCCATGTTTAACCCAGCTTTCAGACGAATCTAAAGGCAAGAACACCCTGACCTACATGTCATTGATAACACAGCACAGAGATACAGGACATTACACAGACGCTCACACACCACCATCGCAGCAGCACCAGGTACAGAGTCCTGGCAGAAGGGAGTTACTTGATGGCATATCCCAGAGATCCAAGCTGGCACATTCAAGAGTAACAACAACATCTTTTTTAGTCTCTCCAAATACACAACAGTTCACAGCACAAACAAACAAAAACCACATTTTAATACGCTCGGCAGTGCTGGACTCTTTGAATACAATCAGGCCAGCACAGCCTTCTCGTACACCTCACAAAGATGAGGTGGTTACACTGGCAGATAAGACAGGATCTAATTTAATGTTAGCTGACTCCCCAGCTTTGCTCAGGACCAGCCCAGACAGCTCTCCCTAAGAGAAATCACACGTGAAACAAGCCTGAAGCAGCAGGAGCACGGCCAGCATGCACCATCCTTTTTTGTGGCCAACCCCAGCCCTATCCTACAACAAGGTACATACAGCCAGGAAAGCCATGTGACATGCTTCAATTTGTTCCACTTTCATCATCAGCTTGTGAGTCTGTCTTCCATCCAACAGCTTCCAAAATGATTCATTAGCACAATAATTCAGTTTGTTCTTGTTTTTACCTCTAGTCAATCAGTGATTTATCTACGAAGAGACCTTGCCAGCTGCCATGTTGTGACCATCTAGCCCATGCTGTACTAGTACCAATGTCCTTCACGCGTTTAGAGAAGGAAAAACACCTTATACTTGTACGACTGCTGATAGCACTTGTCTTTGCAATATTATATACAAAGCTGCCTTAGGGAGCTTATAAAATAAATAACACAGAGAAAGAGAAGGAATATAGACTTTCGGAGGTCAAAGAGGGCCTAGGAAGACAATGGCACTGGGATCGTAAGCAGGAAAAAAGAAAAAACTTTTGACACAGAAAGAAAAAGCAGCAATTGGCACCTAAGAACCTGAAGGCTATTACAAGCACAGGAGGAAGGAGATATGGCACAAATATGAAAAATATTGCAAATGAGACCAAAATGAGTATGGAAAGGGTATGAGAAGAAATTAAGCGGAATAAATAAAATACATTTTTTTAATTTAGTCTTCATATGCAGATTCTAAGCCCTATAGAACTAAGAAATTAGCAAGCCCCAAGTATCATTTAAAAATGCACTGGAATAGGAGACTCAGGTTACAGCAGTTCTGCTAAATAACTTGCTGAACCATCCCCCAGTCCAGAGGACACGCAGAACAGACCTGCTGGCACTCACACTACTTTAGGCCTGGTGCTCCTCTACTCTTTGCCAGCAGACCTGTCTGGGAGAGAGGTCTGTGGAGTCAGAGCCAGGAGTAGACTAGTACCAGTCAGTGAGAAACACGAAGAGGCCAGTGCTCAAGCTGTCCCTGGCTGCATCACATAGCAACAGAGGCACACTGCATGAAGGAAGGGCAGCAAATGTAGGGTGGGACGGGGCCAGTGCTGGGTGGGAGAGATGCTGGTGTAGAGGAGAAGGCCTGTGTTCAAGGGGGAAGGGCAAGACAGAAGTTAGGCTGGAGAGGCAGGGAAGGAGCTTGGCTTAAATTAAGTGAAGAAAACAGGTGATCAGACTAGGAGAAACGAAAAGTGAGACACGAATGACTCTTGCCATTCCACAGGCAAAAAGTTAGAATTAGCTTAACTACAAAGCAGCAAACACGTGATTTTTACCTTATTTAGATTAAGAGGAAATGCTATCACCAGATGAGATTACCTCTGATATACTACAAAAACTTAATACTAACAACTAAGCATATTCATCTTACCTAAGCATATCCATCATATGCAAAACGTGCAACATCATCAAACAAGCAAAGACTCTTTGCCGCGGTTTACTGAAAAACAGTACTTTACTCACCAAATACCAGCGCCACATAACTCGGCTCCATCAGTCTCCCACTGACTGAAGAGCAGCAAAACATTTAAGAGATGTGGTGTGTATGTGTTATGAGTTTGGACTCTGGATTACAACTCTCCCTAACCAGAGTCTCTCCCAGAACAACCTCCAGCAACTTACTGTCATCTATTCTTTCTCATTCATTTCCATGCAAGCTTTTGTGAAAGGAGCCTCTTTTGCCAACTTTCCTTAGTTATTAGCTTGTAGCAACAGGAGGAACTAAGCTGAAGCCATTTTACAGGCTTGACACAGAAAAATGAAGTGAAATTTTTTGTTGCTGAGCTGTACAGAAGACTGGGACTAAGTAGTACCAGAAACATCCTGAACACACACTGATATAAAATAACTTATACTCATCCCTTTACGAGAATCTCAGAACACAGAAAAGGACCAAACATTTGTGCTGTCCAACTGTGATATTTCCTTTACAAAGTTTTCAGGCACAGCTTTAAGTCCAGCAAAGAATGACGTTAGTGATGATTCTTAATTCAGGACTGGTTTTTTCCTGCCAAGCTACTTAATGTGCAAGGCTTCTGCTTCCTCCTCTGCAGCCCCCACTGCACCCTTTCACTCTTCACCTTATGCTGGCTCTGGTGCTCGTCAAACCCTGCTTAATAAATCAATTCCATTCATTAACCCAGCTGAAAATTACCCCAGCTAAAAGCAGGGTAGTAACCTCTTCTGGGTTAGTGAACAAATCAAATCTGCTGAAGGAGAGATAAGGTCCAAGACCACACAAAGAAAGCAGCGCAGTTATGTGTCTGGGAGCAAAGGAAGGCAAGTGCTTCCTCCCTCTTGAGCAGCAGCCACAAGATTTTTAGAGCAGCTCAGCTTGACATTAATCTGATAATCAAGTTAAACACTGTCAACAAAACCCTAAAAACTGAAAAGAGGGCAGTGTAAAAACTGATGCAGATCTTTTGCAGTACAGCATGACACTGGTTGAGAAGGTTCCCACCCCCCTTGGATCTGTGACAAGTCATAACTGTTCATGGGGCCAGAGCGTAAAACCAAGCAGGAAAACACTTTGGGTTTGAGAGTTTGTTTTTCTTCTCAAAAAAGTAAGAAGCAGGAGCTTTCCTCCAGAATTGTGACCACACAACTGAGCGAACCGTAACATGGCTGTGAGCGGGAATCTCTTTAACAGGTTGGGCTGCTGGAGAACTGTTAAACAGAGCTGTTCAAGCTGCTTTATCTTTAGCCAGACCTGACAGGTCACGGCTCATTCCAAGCCCATCCTCTGCTGGGACAAGTATTCATGCTCCCACACAGCAAACTGGATCAGAAAACAGATACAAAGCAAAAAATACTGAGGAGGGGGAGAGAAAAAGAGTAGAGCTCTTCTCTCCAGTAGTTTCCTGATCCAGCTCACTGCATGCTCACAGGAACAGCTGCCACTTCTGTGTCAGTTCAGGGTGAAAATGTTCACTGTCAGACAAGACAAGTTCTGAGGTCCAAGCTGGTACCAGTTATTAACTTTTTTTTATCATGTAATTAGATATCATCACAACTGTCACTCAAGGACCACTTCAATGCGAGCTTAAACGAACAACAACAGGACTGCTGCAGTCCCACACCTTCCCTTATCACACAGCTTGGTAACCCTGTTGCACCAGCAGAGCTACCAAGTTGAAAGTACAGACTCAACAACTTGTTCTCCTTTCTTTAAAATCTTGCTGGAGGCCAGCTCGGCACCCAATCCTCCAAGCACCACTACAGGAGAAACACAGAGGTCAGGACAGAAGGAAGCGCTCACCTGCAGCGATTCCAGCTTAGATGAGCTTTCGGAAAACATTTACGTGGATGGATACAAACAGATCCCGACTCCTCTACCTACACCCTAGTACGCTGGAAGCAAGCCAGCTGCAGAGGTGATACAACCAAGTCTAACTGCATGCCCAAACTAAGACACATCACCTGTAGGATACTCTCTGAATACTTAGATTCCTTTAGCCTTAACAGATTTTTTTTAGCCTTGCTTCATTATACGATGGCACTAAAGGCACACGTTATCCTAAGGCACTAAATACCAAGCTGTCTCCAACAGCAATACACGTGTGCACTGCACTCACTACTGCTAAAGACACAATGTCAGCCTCCCAAGCAAACAGCAAGTCTTTTCATTCAGGTTTTGTAAGTACTGGAAAAGGAAGACAATATGATGTTCAGGCTGTGCCCATGCCCTCCTACCCCACTAGCTTCACCCTTCTCACAGCATGTTAGGCCACCAGACCGCACCATCCCCTGACGTTTCTTCTCCATGTCTAGGCCCAGATTCAACACACTCTTCCTCTCCCACCCCTCCCTCCACCAAGCATCAGGCTCTCTCCCCACGTACAACCCTTATGCCCTTCTGCCCTCAAATCAAGCTGCCCCCACCACCATCTCTCTCCTCCTCAGACTCCTCCCAAAACATCATTCCTTTCCTCCTGCTCCCTCATCCCAGAGTCAGGCTGCCCCTCGATATCTCTTCTGACCCTCCTCCCCCAACAAAATCTCTACTCCAGACCAGCTTCCCTCCCTTGATGTGGCTCATGACCTTCTCCCCCACACCAAGTCAGGCACCCCATGGTTCTGGTATCCCTTGTGCCCTCCCCAAACACACCTCACATCCTTCTCCCTCACCTCAGGCCAGGTTCCC
>NW_010427857.1:9562-20502 GCF_000710305.1 Buceros rhinoceros silvestris | reverse complement strand
GCAGCCGTCAGGCGCGGCCATGGCTCCGCCGTCGCCTGTTACCAGGCGAGCGCAGCCAATCGCCGTCCCCAGCCCGCACAAGATGGCCTTTGAACTCCCCGCAGCCACTTCCTGCCGCTCTCGCGGCGCGCACAGTGCAATGCAGCATGTCTGTCAGCTCTGCGGCACAAAGGAACAGCCATTTTGTGACTCCACTGGACCCGCACCAAAATGCCAGGCGCTGCAGCCTTCCCCGCTCCTTTCCGGGGCAATCGGGGCTTCTCGAGCGCTACCGCAGTGAGAAAGGGTCGCCCTCTGCTTTCATCGGCATCCAGGGAGGGAAATTTTTGTTTAACGCCTTCATTTCCCTGCCTCCCTCCCCCAGATCCTCTCCTGTATGTAACTACATCTTCATAAAATGGCTGCCACGGAAAACCAGGCTGTTCTGCTCCGCAAAGCCTTTCCGGGGCAATCGGGGCTTCTCGAGCGCTACCGCAGTGAGAAAGGGTCGCCCTCTGCTTTCATCGGCATCCAGGGAGGGAAATTTTTGTTTAACGCCTTCATTTCCCTGCCTCCCTCCCCCAGATCCTCTCCTGTATGTAACTACATCTTCATAAAATGGCTGCCACGGAAAACCAGGCTGTTCTGCTCCGCAAAGGCTGCAGCGCAGACTGCAGAGCGCTCTGCCCCTGGAAGGTGGCTGCCGAGCAAAAAAACCGCCATTTCAGACCTCAGACTTCCAGCTCCCCGAACAGAACACAGGCTGAGATCTAACCCACCACAACCCCCACTCTCCCCCTCAAGAAATGTCGTGCTAGCGAAGCCAAGAGCTGGGTACAGGCTCACTGGTTCGTTCAGCCCTGCAGCTTCTGCGGCAGAAACCATTCCCTCAGTGGGGTATTTAGGAGGTGCAAGAGCAACGTAACACACAACAAGGGGAACAACGCATCCACCACGTTACTCGCTATCCCCCACAAAACGCCCTGCTGGCCTTCGGGGTTCCCCAGCCTGCCTCTGGCCTCTGAAGCTCAGGTTAGGGCTGCCCCACGGAGGTACCCTCTCACACCACCTGCCTGTCAGAAAGGCAGCACAGAAGATGCTAGAAAACACACCGGGATTTCATTCCATTATTTAATGCAAGTCCCAGATGCACGGGAGGCGTTTAAGTCACTGCAGCACACCAACTTTTATCCTGGGTGGAGAAAGTTACACAAAATCAACCAGCTTCGAGTTTGGAAAGATAATACACAAAGGCCAGGAGTGGCTGGTCATCCAGAGAGGCACCAAGTACACCCCTCAGCTGACAAACGGTTAACACCATCTCCCTCCCCAAGAACTACCTTCTGGTCTGGGACCGTTCTCAGGTATTTTCGTTTACTCAGCATATGCCTTTGCATCTCCTTAGGACTGGGCAGCTAGGACTGGATTCCAAACATATTTCCCAGTCAGGACAACACTAAGGTGGTGTATAGGAACCGTGTTTTCTTCTGCTTTAACACCTTCCCCTAGTCCTGCACTTGTGCTTCTCCAGCCCAGGTGAACCGCACCAGCTGCATCTACTCTTCCCACCCATCTCCATCACCCAGGCCTCCCACCCTGGTTTATGTAACAGGACTTCACGTGTTTCCCCAGATGCCAAGCTGGTCTCACAACTAGGGAGAAAGCTGGCTGGCAGCACAAGAAGCGCAGGCACCAGTGCATTTCTGGGCCACAGTAAAGCGAACTGGTGGCTTCACTTCCTAGAAATCATTTCCCCTACAACTTCAAGTCAACCTCAGGAAGTGAAGCCCATTTTACGACATTCAGCTGACTCACAGCTCAGAAAGCAGCTCGACAGGGCTCACTCACAAATATCCTGTACTCAATTGTTTGTGCACTTCAGGTGAAGGGATGTTACCCACAGCGAGTTTATTTGGAGGAAAAAAAAAAAAAACTTCTGAAGGGGCAGAGGGTAACCTCACCCAACAGGAGTGAGGTGTAAACGGATCAATTACAGTAAATAACCTTGCAATGAAAGCACCAGAAGCCCACGTGAGACACTATGCAAATATAATACCCCTAAGGACAAAAAACCCAAAGGTCTTCTTCCTGTGGAACTGCTGCTAGAGGTCTCCAGTTCCATCTCCTATTCAGCATGGTATTTCTAAGACCGAGAATATAGCTGAAGGTTGATTTCCTGAACAAATTATACCTATTGCTGCTCCTGTTGATAATATCCTCTTTACAAAAACCACGAAGAATTAAGCTGAATCATAACTAATTTTAGAGAAAGCAACTTCTTCAGCAGTATTTCGTGTGCCATAAAGAGAGCACGGTTTGAAAGTCAGAAGTGGTTTTAAACTGCATTGTTATAACCGCTCTGGATAGGTGCTGCATGTAATGCTTCAACAGTACCTGAGGCTAATTGAGTTAATAATTATTACAAATTAAACAAACTTACCCATATCCATTTTAGGATTTAAAAGTTGACTGCAATTTTAATACATCCAGAAGGACCCCCCCCCAGTTTAGGCTAGAAGGTGATAGTAATCTGCTAATATATATATTCCCACAGTATTTTGAATTTGTGTGATTAAGGAAGGTTAAATACTGGCCATCGAGAATACTATTCAAACACCTGCAAACATCACATAGAGCACATGGGGTACAACAGACAGTTCAGAATTCTTTTTTATTAAAGCTGGTTAAAAATTGCTGAAGACAACACCAGAGAAAAATAAACAGGCCACGATTCAATTAAAATTAACAAAATGCAAAACTTGAGTCTATTTACAAACTAGAAAACAAAAATGCATATTGTTTAATTTCCCATTTTCAAAAAAGCCTCCCCTTTAAATACAAAACGAACAATTCAGTAATTATACTTCTGCATTCCTGGCAAACATTTCCAGCATTTCACACTTTTCCCACATCAAGGTTAAGTTTATAAAAATCTGTAAAGAATCTCATTACTCAACAAAAGTAAATAAAAACACTCTGAGCAAAAATACATTAAACAAACCAGCAAAGCATTTGGAGCCTCTTGTTAACAGTCCCAGTGTGTGTTTTACCATACAAAATGCTATCACCAGCAGGAGAAAGTCTGGTTAAATTGTATAAAAATATTCTAAAATACCTAAACAGTATCAAAGTTCTACAAGCTCAAATAAAATTTGAAGTAAGGGGTCTCAGACAAACAGGCATTTTTCCATTTATATTTTAAAATGAGCTTTTTTTCATTCATGTAACTTTTTCTTGTGTCTATTTACTATAATTTACTACTACACCAGGCTTCTGTATGGCCCTCAGTTAAAGTTTAGACTTCTGAGATTCTTCAAAGAAAAATTTGCCTTGTATGTAAAATGGTGCAATGCAGCAATGGCTAAACCGACAAGGTCATTTTTCACAGCACAAAAAACCTAAAAACTGAAATTCAAAAGCTGGAAAAACATGCTACAGAGGAAAGGGTTCCCCTGAATGAAGGTACAGTACCTTTTGACTATGACATGGGCCCTTAAGTCACAACACAACTTTCAGAAATTGCTACCAAAAAAAATTAGGGTGTGGCATGCTAACAATCTCAAGGTCATTCCTTAAAAAGGAAGCAAAATCAGTAAAATGTTGTGTATTAAGCACTGACAGTAACCCCAGGCTGTCAAAGTAAACAGGGTATTCACAGGTTTTACCAAAAAAAAAAAAAAAGTAAGTTGATAGATCATACCTCGATGCATTGCTGTGGACTGAACCCTCCTCTCCTTGGCTTTTGTCCTTATTTCTCATCATCTTTTTATTCTTAAATATTAAGAGGGGGTCAGGGGTGTCTGTTTGCTTTGAAGTCCTGTGCCCAGGTATTTACTGTCAAAAGTTGAAAGAAAGGTAAGGTCCCAGTTCGTTTCACTGGCTTTCATTATCAGGAACAAAGTCCTGACGCTGCAACGATATTGTTATAACAATACACAACACTGATCAACACGGCAAAACGGAGATTTAAAACAAATAATCGCTTTTAGAAGAAAAATCCGAGAATAAACACAGTAGAGGAGCATCCTGCAAACTTTCCCAAAGTAACACTGGATGCAAATAATCTCTGTATCTTATTGCGTCATCCCAATACAGCTCAAATCGGTCGAAAATCAAAGTACTCAAAACGGCAGAAATCTAAAAATTATTAATTGCTCACCTACCTGATCCATGCACCGCCGCCAGGACCAAGTCGATATTAGTTTCGGGTAGTGGAAAAACATTAGATCCAAAATATTTAGTTCTAACGATAAAATATAAATTTCAGAGAATGAAAAAAAATATATATTCTAATCCCAAAAATACGCTGCCGAGAAAGCAAAAGAAGCGATAATTAGTATAAAAATGTCCGGGGGAAAAAAGCTCATTAGGAGAGCGCACAAAAATGGAGGTACGCCATGGCTTCTAAGCTGGAAAAACAACGACCTGGGCTCTCTCCACGGCTTCTTCTTTCCAGCAAGGCACGAAAAGGGAGCCCTCAAAAGCTGCTTTTCTGCCCGAAAAAGGTCCGCTCGGCCCCCAATTAGTGCCTAGGAGAGGCGAGGGGCTGTGGGGGCCCCCTGAGGCTGCCCGAAAGTTAGGGAAAGTTGCGTAAAGTGTTGGGGAAGGCACGGAGCTGAGCGCGCTCTCTCTAAGGCACAGCCGCCATCTAGAGCTCCTTCCCAGCTCTGAGCTCTGCCTTTGATTGACACTCTCTACATTTACCCCACAACTCAGGTGATGTACCATAGACCCACCCCTTCATTTCTACCAAAAAAAGAGATAGCCTCCACCTAAAGGGTGCCTGCTACCCCCACAGCCCTGGCTTCCTCCAACTACCCCAGCTGGAGGGGCACCTTAACCCCATGTGGCTCAGGCACCCTTTTGAAGCCAGAAAGAAATGGAATTTGTGCCTTTTGTTTTAAAGATTTGCTAAATATTTCAGTGCCTGGGCTAAAATTACTTCCTCCCTGGACAGGAAGTGGTGCTGTTACAAGCCATTTTGAAAGGATGGAAGTGGAGCTGACAGCCATGCAGCCAGCAACAACCCACCTTGGGGTCCCCCACCCAAGGGGGAGCTTTTTTTTAGTTCAGTGGCAGTACCCCCAGACAACAGCTCCACCATTCGTCACCCCACAACTGCACTTAAAGCAGGGGACAAGAGCCTCAGGCTCTCCTGGGCAAGCCCCACGTTGCTGATCTCCCCCTCCAGCTCAACAGCGCCTCCCTAGTGGTTTTCCCCAACAGCAAAAATCCAACAGCTACGCAATTTTCATCGGTTATGCAAAGGCACTACCGTTAAGTAAGCCCAACACCATCGAAAGGGTTGTTTCTAATTCATTTTCTTAACCCATTAGTGTTCATTAACAGATTTTAACACAACAGAATATTTTTAAAGCCATGCAATAGCTGAGCTATAGAACTGGAAATCAAGCAACCTCTCAAATACAACATCCTAGTATGGACGGGATGTACTACAGGGGAACCAGAGGAAAGCCAGGCGTCCCCCCACCACTGGTATTCTGACTACCAGTCGTTTTCCCGCAAGCCAAAGACTCCTTAAAGCACAAGGACATCTTGCATATCCCTACGCATCACAACCAGACAGTGAAACCAGATGCTGGGGGACTGCGGGGGGGAAGGGGGTAATGGGCTAGTTTGAGCTTCAGTGGGGACATCCATGGCACCACATCCCAACAGCCTGAAAACACTAGCTTCCACCAGCAGAGCCAAGACAGTCCCTGCCAACTCCTCCACACCCTTGCCATTCGCATCCTCCAACAACCCATCATCTTCCCACATCAAGGTTTGGGTGGGAACGCTCTTGTTGCCACAGGCCATTTTAAAGAATTTCACTTCACTCATTTACAGAGGACCCCATGCACCTGAACCTCAAGAACAAAAAAACACCATGCAAGACCATGCCAAGCAATCTGGGGTAACACTAAGAAATCCACTCATCTGAATGGGGATCCCTTTAGCTGGGTCCCAGTATCCAACTCCACCATGTAACACATGGCAAAACCAAACCAGACCCAGAGCGTATCATCACAATGGCAGATTAAACAGGTATGAACAACTCGTCGCAGTAAAAATGGGTATTTACAAAGAAGTCTGAGCAATCCAAGTGGTCCAACACACACAATAGGCTTTTGTTTGTTTCTCTTTGTGTTTTGTTTGGTTTTTTACAAGTAAACACCCAGGTTATCTCAGCACCAAGTTTGTCATCTTGGCCCTCGAGCATAAAATAAAGACAACTGTGAAATTCAGGTGAAACACACACAGGAAGGAGGCTACAGGTTCACTGTTTTATCCACAAGAAACCTGGCAGGAAACTGTTTTTTGAACATTAGAACCACTTTAGCAATCATTTGTAAAGGTGCACATGTCATCTGTAGCAATACCAAAAACAATTTCATTTTTTCCCCATCATGGTACGGTATCACACAGCCAAGTCCACATTAAATAGCGGTGAAGCAGAATGGACCCTCGAACAGAACGATTTTAAGACTGAATAGACTGTTTAGGCAGTACGTCATCCAGGAAATCTGCTGAAAAGTTTCTGTACCCATAAGCAACCAAAGAAACATACCTAAAAAAGTTACACAAAACATTCAAGTACTCCTTTATTGTCGTATTTGCCCAGCCTTCAACTGGTATCAATTCCATCTTAAAATAACTTCAGGAAGTTCAGCACGAGTATCCTGACAATAGGCCAAGCACTGAAAACCCTCTAACATTATGCACCTGAATGAACAAACCACCGAATAAAAATTCATTGGAAAGTGAACATAATTTGCAAATGAAAACCACATTTTAAATCAAGTATAGCACAACATTTTACCTTGCCTGTAGTGCTTAGCAGCTAAAGAATTTCTCACTTTAACAACCAAAAATGTAACCTGCTTCAACATCAACACAATTAAAAAAATATTAAGCCAAAAAGGACAAACACAAAGTGTGAAAGAAACCAAAACCTTTTATTAAGTCACTTAAAAAACACATTACATTTTCTCCAAAGGGTTAGCAACAGCAGATCTCTTACCAAACGTGTCTGTTACGCATACATGGCCCAAGAGAAAGAATTTGCCACCCAGTCCTCAAACAGATCCATCATCGGATAGTCACTGATACAGTCCCCGATTAATTCAAGTGCAAAGTCCATTTTGATAGGATGATCACAACCCAGATCTTCTCTGGTTTAACAACACGAGAGTCCATGTTTTAACATCCTTTTCTTGGACAGACATATCACAGCACTCATGCATTAGTCCATTTCCTCAACCTCCCAATCAACAGTGGAACTGCCATCTTGGCGTCTCATTCGTAGACTCCTTTTGACACTCTTCATCTGATTGGATTCTTTATGGAAAACCAAAAGAAAAATGCTGTTGGAATACAGGTCATATCTTTAGACTAAAACATTCAACTACCGTGCCTTGAAGATAGTTTAAACATGTAACTGACACTTCATCCCACATTACACATTCCAGAACATCTCCTTCTATCATGAGCAACGTCAAGTCATCAGTTCAAGAGTCAAACATAGAAACTTTAACTAAAACTATAAAGAAGTAGGGGAGGAACGAC
Organism: Buceros rhinoceros silvestris; assembly: GCF_000710305.1. Classification (NCBI taxonomy): domain Eukaryota; kingdom Metazoa; phylum Chordata; class Aves; order Bucerotiformes; family Bucerotidae; genus Buceros; species Buceros rhinoceros. The sequence goes on along the minus strand of NW_010427857.1, from coordinate 12,954 downwards.
GAGAAGTTCAAGAACTCTTTCAGGCTCCATAAATTCTATTTGAAATTTCTCTACAGTGTTAAAACACTAGAGAAATCCATAGCGGAAAAATCTGAGGTATTTGGTCTGGCCACAATCTTTATTGGACCGACCCATTGACTAAAGCTGACACTGCTTAGTGCAAAAGCAGGTTTATTAAAAGGGCCACATTTTTTTAACTACTGTCCACGCTCCCTTCTTCAAAGATGTAGATCCATCAAAACTAATGTAACAGGCATGAAAACTGTTTCCTATATACAGATGATGACTGGAGACAAGACATTCCACCATCTTAACCCAGTTTTCCAGCTCATGAAAGACTGCAACAGCAAACACACACTTATAAACAAACAGAATGACTGTTTAGTTACTGGTGGGACAGGACATGTCAGAAGTCACATCAAAATGGTAACACGTAACACCAGTTGCCTTTAGCCAGGCCACCATACTACTCCTGATCCATAATCCAACTTTGTTCTTCCTAAAACAGCAACCAAGCCCATAGGTGAGTGACAAACCAAACTCATCAAATGACTTCCACGTGGATAAATACAGACCAAATGTCCCCAACTTCACATTTTCTTCCAAGAAAAATAAGCTCATATACTTAGAAAACCCCAAACTGCTCCTCCTAATATGCAAAAATCAAGCAGAGGAAGTTACTAAGCGTTAAGAACATCATTTTAAAACTATCCCTCCACTGTGGAAGAGACTGACATACAAAAAAATGTTTTAAAATGCCTTCATCATTTTGAGTATCTGCCCTCCAATGTCAATTAATTCTTGTGAATGTGTATAGCTTTGACCTCATTTTAGTCTGAAAGCCAACTCCACCACTCTGTTGTGCCCCTGATAACCCTGAGCAGATTCTCACACGTGATGCTGAAATTACCCACAGTACAGCAAAAATCAGTGGAGCCATCTAGTGGTCTCTGCCTCATTGCTCCAGTTTCCCCAGTCTCACTTCAAAACAACCAGTTACAGCACAACAAACAGCAAAGGAACCAGTGCAACGAGCCCAGTCTGCCTTTCACAACCGCCCGTGTCCTGTGTTACATTCCTCTATAGACTTCCTTGGCTTACATACAGTGGAAGAGGACACCACGTACAAGTGCAATACAGGATCTAGGAATTCACTTTGCTTTGTGCAACACATGCACTTCTAGCAGTATCCAGCCACAGGAGCTTCCCATTTCCAGACCAGAAACTCAACATTCAAGTCTGCAGACCTTCTTTGTTTCAAGCATTCAACTCAGTTAAGACAGGAATTACAAGGTTTTTTTCCTCCCACAGTAAACTGAATAAACAGTTTTTGGGGGTTGTTTTTTTAAGTTCTTACAGGTATACTAGTAATATATATATTTTATACTGTACTAATTTCAAATCCCATCTGAAGATAAATTAAAATTTTGAATAATTTTTAATGCCAATGCCTTGATTGAGGTACCAAACCATGAAAAACAAACCACCACAAAGTCACACATTATCATCACAATATCCAAAGTACTAACATGAGCACAGCAGAAACCCCATAAATAAGATAATTAAAATTATTTTTATGGATATTGTAAGAAGCTTAACATAAAGAAATTTAGTTACTGGCTTAAGTTTTCCCCACCTCTCAATGTAATTCAGTTACTTATTAGTCAACCTTGACAGGCCCTTTTCAGTTGGGTTAGCCTTTTGGCCTTGGACACAAACAACACTGCCAAAAGGAATTTAAGGGCTAATTTCCCTACTAGGTTCACTTGTGTTTGGTTATACTAAAAACTTTGCAAGTAACCCTGCCACATTCATTTTAAACTCTTCTCTTGACCTCATAAAATAATTAGCAGTAAACAGAACTGATGATATATTATAATTAAGAACATACCACAACAGCCCTTTCTCTAAAAGTTATTCATACAGCAAAAAGATGCCACTGTAACAGCCAAAAATATTAATAGCAATCTGTAAACTTTCATGTGAAATCTGTGCTTTCTTTAAAATATTTCACAGCATTCCTTTACTTAAGAATTAAAGTACATTTTACTAAAAAGTTTCAATAACATTGCAAAAATATACTCCTTCTCCACTAAGACACATGCAGTGACTCTTCGCTTAAGGCAGCTCTTGAAGAGCCCAATTTTTTTGCCAGATGACATTTCATTCCTTCTGTAACATCAGTTAGGCATCATCCCATTTTTCAAGCTTCTACGATCTACTATTTGCTGTATTTGTTTCCAACCACGGTATTTTGGTCATAATAAATAAGGGACCTGGGTAGTCATGACAAAGTTTCCCTCAAATCACTGGTATGTCACGTACTGACGCTCCGTATCAACGGAGAGAAACCATTCACAACCCTGCCTGAAGGCTTAAGGCAACAGTTTTGAAACATCTGAGGTTCAAAGTTTTCATCTTAATTTTTTGGTTAATAATTATTTGTTGCTCTACCTATTAAGAGACCACAGCAATTAAAGCCATCCCTTATAGCCAAACACATGGCTTCAGCAATGTCACGTCCATGGAAACCCTGAGTTTAAGTGTGAGACTGAAGGCCAGTAACACCCTGTAAAACACCCACACATGAGGCCAAGAGCATTAAACACGTACAAAGTCTTCTGGAGTGAAGGTTTGAACTTAAAACCCAAGGGGACATGCTGCTAGTAAAGGGAATTTGCTTCACTCCATTAGAGTGAGCTGAATGGACAGAGTGATGTTCCCAGCAAACCAAACCTGAAGTCCTACAAAGTTCACTAAAGCAAGACTTTATTCTTGAAGACCCGTCTCTGGTAACTTTTGCAGTGAAGGAAAGAGCAGACAGGCCCCTTATTGACATCCAAATTCCATCATGTTCTGCCCAATCTTTAGAAGTAACCAAGTACTCTGGGGAGTTCTACATCTGCTTTTACCACCAGAGGATGTTCAGTAAGCACAGCAGTAAAAGCACAATTCACCTGGGATCAGGTATTTTTTGCTAAAAAAGGCTGTTTGCCAGGTTGCTTAAATTTAGAGATTCATTTCAGGTAAGGTGTGACTTTATTCACAGGTACATTCTTTTGTGGGTATTATTTTTAAATAATAAATTTCATCACATTAAGTATGCCAACTTCAGTAAAGCTCCTGGTGTTTTCAAGTATTTTCCCCCTTCTATTAAAAAAAATTTTTAAATAAAACCCAGTGCTTCAGCTAAACATTATGTGTCAGCCAGAGAGGGTAACACTAGATCTTTAAAGATCCATACATTCAGATGTTTTTACAAATGCATTTTGAAGACAACTGTTTCCTTAAGACAATTAACAATTTCACATTCACCCCTTCCTTTAGGTAAGGATTACAAACCAGAAAAGGATAGAGGAATTGTTCCGTGTATAACTGTAAAGCCACATTCC
>NW_010427857.1:7524-9478 GCF_000710305.1 Buceros rhinoceros silvestris | reverse complement strand
TCCTGCTCAGGAAACCAGACCTGACAACAGCTCATCTACAATCCAATAAAAGAAAACAGAAAAAATGCACACAGAAAGATGCAGGAAACAAACCAAGATTAATATAAAAATGGAACATAAGTCACACATGTTTATAGAGATTATAGCAGGTGACTGGGGAAAAAAGCACCACTGGACAGCACAGGACGAGTTTGAGGACTAGTCAGAAGAAGTAACATCTACTTCTAACATACCAATAAATATGCTGTTCTACACATACCTGCAGTGTGAAAAACAGCTTAAGACTTCTGGAAAAACGAAGTCGTAAAATTTACAGAAAACAGTAGCAGAAGAGATGAAATAGTACCCAAAGATCATCAGAACTAAGCACGGCTACCCACATTAAGAACTGAATTCCTCAAAATTCATAAATTCTCCTGTTTTGCTGCAGGACTGAAAACTCAGTGATACAACTGGTTCAACGTGAAACGTGCTTAAAAGCAGCACAAGGCCATGATAGCATGGCCTAGTGAGGTTTGCACCTTACCCCCGTGCACTCCTCCTTTTTACTTTCTGAAGAGCTCTACACTAGTCTCCACATCACGTGAGTGCATCACAAGAAAGCACAGGACTTTAGAGCACGAACAGGGAGTAGCCACCTTCCCAGCTCCTGAGGCAGCACAGACTGCAGTTTGCACAAGGTAGATATGGCTGTGAAAGGTCTCTGCTAACTGACATAGTCTCCAGACAGTTAAAAATCACTGTAATCTATCCACCAAAATGAGAGGACTGTACTTCTGCCAAGGAAGGTTGGACCAGATGATCCTTGAGGTCCCTTTTAACTCGGTATTCCATGAATATCTGCATCTTGGAACGACATTCTCAAGCTGTCTGCAGTCTATGGAAAGCATTACTCAATCAGGTAGCGCGTCATACTGAAAGAACTGACTCCAAGAAACTGTCTCTTTTAAAGAAAACCACATATTCTGAAGCATGCTTCTACAGGAACCCAGAGCTTCCCACCAAAAAAGAAAGTTAATTCATGTACACAAAATGTAATGGATGCCCGAATTACAAATGTAGAATTAAGGAGTCTGAATTTTAAGCAGACGGGGAAACAAAAGGACTTGGGTCTTTCCAGAGACAACTTCCAAAAGAGTCACAGAATGTGCCAGAGACAGCAGAAGGTTGTCAAGACCAAATTCCTTTTAGTTAAGGAAACTGGCGAAAATCCTATCCCCATGTTCACCCAGAATGGAGCTGAAAGGTTTTTTCTCCTCACGCCTGCCAATTTTGCATTTGACTATATGAGGAATGATTCCTAAATGAAGCTGATCAGCTTGCAGCTTGATACGGGAAACCGTACCAGCACTACATACCACTTTCTGCAAAGCTGAAGCTTTATGAATGAAGAACAAAAAACAATGGCAGAACAGAAGAGTCTCACTGATCCCGACAGAAGCTTGAAAGGACAACATGAGATGGTTTTAAGACAAGTTATTCCTGCTCTGGATAACAAACAGTGTTGAAAGTATCAAACTGTCCGTAGTAGTTCTCTGTAGAGACAGACATTTGTATTCAAAACCTTCTGAACAAGCAAATCTATGATTTAATTCTCAGTGAAATACGGAGGCAAATCACAGAGGCAGAAGACCAAAGAACTACAATTAGATGTGAAAGCTGTTCTCCAGTGAGACAGGTTGAGTACTACCTAAGTACAGCTTCACTTCCTAAGAGCCCAGCAAGAATGGTCCTTCTAACTGAGCCTTCCAGAAACACACATGCACATACAGACACACCTTGAGGAAGTTCAGGATGTATTCAGCCAAAAACTTCAGCAAGTTAAACATGTAGCTGTGTGTGTGTGCGTTGGGGTTTTTTTTAAAGCTCAAAGTACACATTATGAGGAATAACAACTTACCAGTGCTTCAACCAAGAGGAGTTACTTTGGTTACTGTGAATAAATCAATTCCTC
>NW_010427857.1:0-7405 GCF_000710305.1 Buceros rhinoceros silvestris | reverse complement strand
GGGAAAATGATATATGAAACACTTGAATTAAAAGAAAATCAAAAATTAATAGAAAATCCACACCAACTTAAGGGTCTGGAAGACCAAAGCACTAGCCTAAGAACATTGCTAAAGACCCATCCTCAAATGGAGAAACAACCCACCAAAAACATTCCCAACAGATCACAGTACACGGTACAAAAGACATTTTTAAAAAATATCTGTGAAGTATCACTAGGCAACCTGTTATCAAAAAACCTGTGCAAACCATCAAAAAAGTTCGGATCCCAGCCTGTACACAACTCCCTAGAGAAACAAAGGAACAACAAAAAAATTTTTTTTAAATTCTTGAAAAAAATAATTGGGCATCGAGCAGAAGTATGTGTAATTTAACTCATCAGCCCTTCCCATAAAAATAATTAAAATACTCCTTTTACTGAAAGGCAGCATCAGGTAGATGCAGTGGAATTGTTTAATGCACTGAGACAGAACATATTATCTGCTCTGTATCTCAAAGTTACCCACATATGGGCAAGGCCCAAATTCGAAAACTCAGGTCTGAAAATGCTTATTGGTAATTCACATCAATAAACACCTAATCAAAATCACCTTAAGAAGAGTAGGATTGAAATAAGACCTCAAACTCTAGAACGACTCATGAAACTCCCTTTTTTCACTGTAAATTTGACCTACATGAAGTGATCCACTACCATGAGCCATACGAGTTATCCACCTAACATGTACCAACTGCTTCTCTCCTGAACTCTCAGAATCTACTTTTATCGGAATATACCTTCAAATAGGTAAAAAAAAATGAATGCACTTATGCAGTGACAGCATACTGTGTGTGATTTTCTACAATCTTCTAAATTCTCCTCTTCAAACTGATAGCTACTCAAAAATATGCAGAAAGCAAGCTGTGATTAACGAACTATAATATCTCAGAACTGTTGATGACATTTACTCGTAATTATTAATATGGAAAAAGATCCCTTTAGAAAGGGGAAATGATAAATTACAGTACTAAACTAGGAAAACCATGTAGAATATTGAAATGAATGTGAAATTTAGAGGTTTAAAACATGTATTTAGATGTGATCCAACCGCTGGTATTAAATGGAAGCACAAAACTGAAGTACTTCTAAAATGGTGGCTGGGCACGTTCTAGAAGAAACACAACATGGTTGCTGGACTGCGATCATCCAAGAGGCATTAATCAGTCATGCAAAGCACAAGGCATGAAGTAGGCAGAGGTTTAGTTATGCCCTTTAAATATCCTTCTATCCTACATGTACTGTTTCACTCCAAAAAAAAGCCACTTAGAAACTACAATTTAATATACAAAGACCAGGTAAAGTTAACAATTAAAGATTTTCAACTTACTGTTCTCAGCCAGTTTTAATAATTTACAGCACAGCAAAACGTACACCTCCTGCATTCGAGTTCGTTCCTGATTTAATTCTAGAGTTAGCATCCAGTTACAGGAACATCATAGACCTTTAATGAGGATACTTAATATGGCTCTGCATCACCACAGAATAGCTTCCTCTCCTGAAGAGGTTACTACAACTCGACCAGAGAACATTGTTCTGACCTCAGCAAAATTAGGCAAAAGGAAATGACTCTTTGTCAGGCTGATATCACGTAGTAGCATTAAGACTCCTCTGTGCTGAAGTGAATTGATGAACCAACGAGTTTTGTAAAAGCGCATCAAGACGTTAATGTATTACATTTCATTCATACGAGCACACCAGTGATCATTTTCCCACCATTCTAAGATATAGCACTGTATTTTGAGTTTTTTAATTTTAATATCCAAAACACATTCACTCCCAAACTACAGAACGCATCACAAAAGCTGCAGGATTATGCCAACAGCCGTGAACTACCGAGCTAGAAAATTCAAGCTGCAGCTGAAAAAAATTAGCGTTTCAGATTCGCACCTGGATTTCCTATTTAAATTCAATTAGTTTAATAAATATCAAACTAAGAATCTTTTAATAGGACCATTAGCAGTAACTGTGGCCCCTGTGTGATTTTAGAAAACCATCCACTATTTAAAAATAAACGTTTTTTAGGTAGACCTACAGTTGTGCCCAAGCACAGCATGGCCTATGCCATACAAAACACGCCTTGCATCACAGGTCAGTGACTCCGTCACCGAAGGACAGGCACTGCTACCTCAGAGCCAGGAAAGTGTATGTCCATTTTACAGCATGAGGGAAGGTCAGACACTCTGAGGCTATTTACCTGACAGCAGATTCTTTCTCGGGATGAATTAAGAAGGTATTTTGGCAAAGATGATACCTACCACCACACCGATGTTTTTCCATATAAGCTGTCAATGCTACAAGTTAATTCTACAGGAATCCTTAATCAGGCTTTGCATCACCACAGAGGAACAGCTTCCTCTAATGAAGAAGTTGTTAAGACTCTACCAGAAAGCGTTCTTCTGGCTTTGCCAATCCATCAATCTCCATTAGTATGCTGTAGGGTGGGCACGAACTTAAAACTTTCCTCAGGTCCCAGCAGCATACATCCAGCCTATGGAGGTTTACCTAACCTAAAGATCAAGCCGCCATTTATGAGATAAAACATGCCGTTCTTGCAAGACAGCGCAGCTCCGAAGAGCTTACAAAAGTAGTAAGGGACCTTTAAAACTGTTTCATTGTAATACCTATTCAGCATCATGACAATTTAGGAAATACGTAAGACCATTAAGATCAAAGCACTCAATTTCATATTCATCATAAAACACTTGGGTCAGTCAAGATGGTTCTGCCTGTGAGGACTGCAATGTTTTGGGGTTTTTTTTTTTAAGAGCAGGTCAATTAAAAGTTGCAGCTCTAGACATTTAAGGATTTAACATTAGCAATGCAAGTCTTGAGTTCGACAATTCAGTCGCATTGCTACTATCAACATCTGTGAATCAGTCTTGCCTTTATCGTAATAGACTGTGCAATATCTGGTGATTTGGGGCCTTTAAATTGAAAATTCAAGTGGGATTTCAAATACATTCTGCAGTTCTTCCCAAGGTACCAGACCGTTTCTAACACAAACTTCTCATTCTCAAAACTCCCCATCGGACAGTTACACAATGAAGTTCTAGAACACACCTAACGGCCTCGTTCGTTAGCCGTGTTTTGTTGCAGGACATCCCTGGTGTCTGGTACATGCCTGGTATCTATAGATACTATCTGAACAGTGCCTTCCAAATTAACAGTGACTACTGCAGATAAAGGTTTATGACAACCTAAAGAGACATTTTTAAAAAGATTATACAAAATTGCTCTATGATTTTTCTTGTATGAACCAAATTGAAGAGAACAGCTGCACTCAGGTAGGGGCTTAAGGTATCTGATGAATTACGTAATTTTTAAAAGCAAATCCTCAAGAGTATTTTTGAGAATCCTGAAACGCGTCTTCATGAAGGTACCTTACGCTTTGAGGTCCTGCGTACGTGCTGAAGTACATTAGCACGGTAAGCTGTGAAAAGGAACCAGTTAAGACAGGCAAACAAGATTCCCAACTTTTAATTGCACAGTGGTAAAGGCATGACTCAAATATAACATGTCACACTGTCTCTAAATCCAGAACTGTAAATGTAAATAAATAAATAACCCAACAGCAGCAAGCCGATTTGTTGATACTACAAGAAGGACAGCAAGATTCTTCCTAACAACCAGGTGCAGGTTTAGGCTTTTAGAGTAAAATTTACACCGAAAACAGAATTTCCAAGTTTATTGGTATAAAAACACTTTATTGGAAAAGCTTGTGAGTGTCACTTGCTAATGAACCAATACCTTGAACTGAAGGAAAAGTATTTCTAAAGTTTGATTAGAGGGAACGTCTTCAGAAGAGATGGCAATCCTCAAAAGCACAGCTTTATCTTACAACATGTGGTCGTGGTCAATACGGATTCTTTAAAAAAAACCCCTTATTTATGAGTGACTGTAAATCCCTTAGAAGATGTGGAAGGAGACATGAATATTACTGTATTTAGTACATACTAATAGTTTCCAAACGCACAAGCTGAAAGAAAACTCAACAAGGTAAAACACTAACTTAAATGTTCAATGTTTATTTACCCAAAAAAAAAAAATTAATTCCAGGATAATTAAAACAAAACCCCCAAATCAAATGAAAGAACAAATTACACAAAAAACCACAACATAGTGTAACGTACCTGGAACGCACAGTGTAGAATTTTGCTCAAGCTCTTTTACCCAAGCAGCCGTCTGAATCTTTGGAAGCAAGAACAATACCCAGGAATAGCCCTGAAAGGAAAAAAAAACCCCAAACCAGGTTTGTCTGAAAACAAGCGTACATACAGAATTTACCTACAGCTCTAGTGTTCTTGACGGATATAAACTTCTTCAAAACACAATCTTACAGTTAACAGAAATTTTACCCACAGTACAAAAGCGTAGTATTCTATCCTTGCCAAGCATTAGCGTTCTCTCAAAAACCAGGCCTCAAAAATCTGTCCACATCCCTCAAGCCCAGGGTTATTCCTGTCATTGACAAATCTGTGATACCCCCAAGCGTGAATGCTACAAACTCATGAAGTACAAAAACCAAACTATTTTTAAAGTTCAGTGTAAGCCTTCACTGGTGAAATGGGACATAGGGAACTTCTGGGCTAATATGAACATACTGTCATTTCCCCCCAAACCCAAGGCGTGTGTATGTGTACACATGTATCACAAGAAAGTAACAATCCACAGAGTAAATAGCTCTAATAAACTAAAATTCATACAGAAGTAGCAAGATAAACACCACATTATTTTAAGACAGCCGACATGTCTGCAAAAAAAGGCTTTTAAAAAGTCCCGTTAATTTATGTGGCCGTTAAACTTAAAAATGGTATTTTTTTTCTCTCCATCTGCACAGCAGCAAAAAGGCAAATCCCAATATCAAAAAACTAACAAGGAAATGAACACACTAGCACAAGTTATAACCACTCTTACCTAAGAAAATAAGATATGACCGATTCTTCTGGAAGCCAATCAGGAAATAAGGTATTGCTCATGGAATTCTACCTAAAAAAAAAAAGTATGGAAATTTTCAACATTTTGCTTTAGAAAAGGTGAACAAGTGATACACTTGAAATTTATTGATCTGTAGGTACCTATCAAGTTAGGAAAAACTTATGATAGCAGTAACTGTATCTTTAGAACTCAACTCTAAAAATAAAAGTATGGGTGGTTGTACATACTTGGCTGAAGAAAACATGGAGATGAAGTGACTGACATACGACATGCACAATCTACATTTCTGCACGAATACCTGCAATCTGCTTTTCTGCCTTCCATTTAATTTTTAATGACTTAAAGATTAAAAGTCTAGCCAATTTAAGGCTGGTTTTTTTCTTAAGAGTAATTTATCACACAATACTTCTCAGCCCTTGTACTTTTTCCACATTAAAGTCTTCAGAAGTAGGCTATGCAAAATTAACTAAAACCCCAGTGATAGCAAGGTACTTCTAAAATGGCTTCTGTCATCAGCTTCTCTGAGTTTTAAGTTACTTGATCTCCCCAAAAAAGGTACCTTTTTTGCCCTTCATAATACAGTTTTCAAGCCTTCAGCTTGTTTAACCTTTAATCAGATCCCAAACTACGCTCTTTAACACAAGGACATATCTACCTCTAGCCAACTTTTCTTGCCTTTGTGAAAAGGCTTAACATGTTATTTTGCAGCACTTACGTTTATCATCTCTATCCCAGACTCTAGAAGAAGTCTGGAATCATTCTGTAAATATGTGGGTAATTTTTTTCTAAAAAAATTATATTAAAAGATACCTAATTACAAATTAAAATTCCCATGCTTTACATAGACAAAAATGCAGAACCTTTCAATAAAACACGTGAAGAATTAACAGCAATTTCTTTTCAGAGACACTTGGCTATTTTATTTTTAGTAGCTGAAAGAAACAAGTCAAAGCTTTTTAAAAAATAATCCTCTAATATATATTAAAAAATAGAAAAATACATCAGACACCCACCTAAAGCTAGAACTTTCTTCTCAGCAAAGTGTGTATGTCACAACCTGTTCTACACTGCAGGGGTTATAAAACCACCATAATCCAAATTTAAAATAAAGGTACCGAACACTTTGCGTAAAGGTGACAGAAAAGTCCGATGTTCGCTGAAACTTGTATTTCCATTTCCAGAAAAAAAGCCAACTTTCATTGTTGTAATGATGGGTTCGTATTTGCAGAAGCAGCACCGAAAAATGCAGATTTACCTCCAAGTACAGTACTTAAAACCTGTACGGAGTTTTATAATCCTGTACGAGTGTACGCCAGATAAATCCAACAAACAGGGCTATAGACGAACTCCTATTAAAACTAAAGTTCTTGATATCTACCTCTTGCTCTACTACTGCGACTTTTTATAGGTTTGGAATTACAATTTTACCCTGAAATCGGCAATTGCTGAATGCGAGCCAACGCAAAACAAACATCAGGCGTTCCATTTAAACTTGCATTTTTAGAAAGTCGTGCAATAGGTGTTGTACAACTTTAAATTACAAGCCATCGAAACAACGATAAAAATGCTACGTAAACAGAAAGGACAGCAAGCTCCCTGAAAAATGGATAAACTGAATACTAGAAACAAAACTGACATCACATAAATGCTTTTTAGAAGATTTTCATGTCACACACAAACCCCCTCGTTTCCTTATCGTGTAATTCATATTTAAGTAACTACCTTTTCTTCTCGTAGCGTCGTCTGAATCACAACTGTAGTATTTTGCCAACTTTAAACTGTAGACTTGGCATGACCGACCTTTGTTTTTTTTAAGCTTTTAAGTTTTGGCATTGCCTTTTTAATTGCAAAATTATATTGCACGTAATTCTTACGAGTTTTCTTTAAAGTTCTGCACCTGAACTGCTGTTTTTCAAGCGAAGTAAATTTCTATCTATTGTTTCTGTAAAGTACTAAGCTATCTTATCCGCAGCCTGTTTTTTTCTTACTGGTTTAGAAAGAGTTAAAAGCCAACACCCCACAAAAAACCACCAAGTTTTATTTTTAAGAGAGAAGGACATGGCGTCTTTGTTCTTACAAACTACGAAAACATATCCCCATCTGAGCAGCAATGGGCAACAAATGCCCTTTAAACAGAGACGGGCTTGGGGCTAAACATTTAACTGATGATGTAGTAGAGTCTTCACCTCTCCCCCCCTCCCTCCGCTGCTGCAATGGAGTTAAAAGCTGGTTTGCAGATGCCCCCCTTCCATACTGCACTGGAGGGGAACGGGTCTGCAGCCCCCCCTCTCCTCAACTGCTGCATTGGGGAACCCGTCTGCGGCTGCCCCCGTCCTCCGTGCTGCATTGGGGGACGGGGTGTGCGGAGCCCCCTCGGTTCTGCATGAGCAGGGGGGAGGGGGAGCGCTCTGCAGCCCGGGAGCCGACGAGTGTCA
>NW_010427856.1:34110-38105 GCF_000710305.1 Buceros rhinoceros silvestris | reverse complement strand
GCGGGGCTGGGGTCCGGCTGGGTTAGCAAGTGCTGCTCTGATGAACTTCGAATTCTCGGATTCCCCGCTCCCTTTAAAGAGGGGCACCTAGTACAGCTTCAAGATATTTACACTTAAACGTAGTTTTACGGTGTTCCATGAGAAAAACTACACAAGTAAATACCTGTCTGTGTCAAAACATGCTCAGTGAAATGATGCGTTATGTATCTACGCTTTTATTTTCAAATTTAAAAGTACCCTTCCTCTACACGAAGCCTAACTTAAATAAACATTTTTAAGTCCTGCAGCACCTTAACTTTATAAAGTTAGGGTTTTTTTTCTGTGATAATGTGGTTAGATGCGATGCTCTTACAGCTTGCTTTGAAGATGTAATTACTCTGTGTAAACAAACAGCACTGCTCAGTGTTTTGTTGTTTCAGGTGCTTGTTTTTACCACGTTGTAGAATATTTGACTTGAGCTCTTGATGTTTATTGTACTTCTGCTGAAGTACAGTCTTAACGGAGAAGGTGACTTGTTTGAAATCACAATGCTGATTTTAGTGATGTTAATGAAAGGAAGACTGCCACTAGAAAAAGTTTTCTAAGGTGGTAATCTGGTTCACCTGTCTTTGCATATGGAATGTACTCATTTTGGTATTGCTATTAATTTACTATTTAGAAGTTGTTTTCCTTATAGGGGCAGGGAAGAGGTCTGACCAAAGTTTGCAAACTTTTTTTTTTTACAGAAAAATAACTTTAAAGCCTGTTCACATTGTTAAGATTCTTAACAAGTCTTTAAGGATAACCTAGTAATTTTGTAATTGCTCTTGCTGCTATCCCTCATCTCTGAGGACAGTGATTTCAGTGTTTAGTTAGAGTTTTGCTCTTTCTGTATGTGTGAAAACAGGTGTAAGCTGTCCGGTCCAATTCATGTAATTCTGTTGCAGGAAAAAACAAACAACCCCCCTTTTTTAGTTCATACATTTATACCATCCATCCAAGGGCTTTTGTCTTTACAATCTATCTCAAAGATGTTTGGGAATCGTTTGCATTAAGAGACTAATGGCCACTGATAAGGCAGTTATTCAAGCATATATGTGAGGGAGGAAGAGGGTGGAGCTGTGAACTGCACTGAAAAAGGTTGTAGGAGGACAAGGCCCTTGAAGAGGTGCTGGAGCAGCAGTGTGTAAGCTAGAGTGAGAGAGTGCTGCCTCAGACCCGTCGTCGTATGTGCACATTGAGAGAAGGGTGAAGATTAAGAGAAGATCCTCATAGAGGGTTTAAAGATGTGACTCTTTATAGGGTGCCTTGTGGGGGTATTGTAAGTTGGGCACTACTTGAGAGAACCTTTGAGTATATTAAAAGTGAAAGAAGAAGAGCCTGTAGAGTGTCTTGGAATGAAGGATGCCAGAGCAGAAAGCAGCAGGGTGAAGAGAAGGGGTTGTACATGAAGTAATGTATGCTTTCTTTTCATGGGAATGTCCTCGTACTGGTATTATTTTATACAACTTAATTAGAAATGTACCATTTGGGCTCACCCTTCAGTCTCTAGGTTTAACCATTGTTCGATTTGTTGCTCACCTAAGAAATGCTGAAGGCAATAGAAATGTGTATTTATTGTAGTAGTTCTGCCAAGACTTCCACTTAGGTCCTGATCAAAATATTTCATAGCAAACCAAATATTAGTGAGGTTAACCTAACCTCTTCAGGAGAGTAAGATTTATGAAGCCTACTAATGAGAGGGAAGTGGTTGGATGGAGAAGCTGGTTTGGATTATGTATCTCCTGGCATTGTTCTGGGAAATGAAATCCTTAATAAAAGTACTTGTTTTGCTATAATTGCGAGCAGTTAAAAGCTATCTATCAGAAGCCTGGTGATTGGCTTTTGCGTTGTAATTATACAGTATGTTTCTTATATGTCATAAACCATTCTCTCTCCCTCTCAAATTCTAAGTGTGTAGCAAGTTTTGATTTATGCTGTTATAGGAATACATTTCTGTTCCAACTACATGCGGTAGAAGTTCTTTGGAGTGCAATGCTGTCATTCAGCAATTTCCGCTTTGCAGATCACTCAATTGGATGGAGTAAGATTGACTGTGTAGCAGAAGTGAAATCGCTTATGCTAGTCTTTGGTGTTCCAAGCCCAAGAGGAGGAGGAAGCAAATTCATTCCTGGGAAGCGGGTCTGAAGAAAGCTAGGAATGAAGAGCCAGAAGTTAATTACTCAGCTGTCTTAAGGAGCATGTTGGGGATTCTTATGTCCTGTGGAATATTTCTGTCTTAAGTTGACATCAAAACATGATTATTCAGAAGTTTCTGAAGATGTCCTTGGAGATGTTGCAATGCCATCAGCTTCGCTGACCTTCCCCATAGCAAATATTACTGCTGTGCATAAAACCAAAGCTGGTAGAGTAGTTGGTAGGTGTTGCTCATTAGCTGGAAAAACATTTTAATGAAAGAGTCCATTGGGGGTGTGTTTCATTTGTGGGTGTGCATGTTTTAACTTAGAATTCAGTTTTAATGAGTACAGTTTATAGGTATTTTGATTCTCTTTACCCTGTTGGTCACAGTTGTAGTTAGCTTGCAGTAAACGTTTTTTTTTTGCTGGGTGAAGAAAAGTTACCACATGAAATGAAACCAAATGTAATCCTCTTATTTCATAGTCTACTTAGACTGTTTTCTCCTTTTAAACTTGGGAAGAAAGCTCTTTTGCTTTTAGAATGTTTAGATCTTGATTAATATTCATAGGTTAGTTAAAATAGTTAATATTTAATGTAATACTGTTCTCAAGACTTACCTAGTCAAAGTTGGTTTTTGTTTGTTTTTTTTTTTAAGTTTTGGTCTGACAGGTACCAAGTTCTAGTAACTACCTTTATGTGCCTTCTCTTGCCACTCTGTGCATATTAAGACCCTGTGGTGTTACTGTGTGAAGGACAAGATGCTCGGCTAGTCTGGAGTATTGTTTTCTTTTACTTTAAAAGGATTACATTGACAGCTTTGGAACATACTGCTAAGCCCAGTTCACAATTACCTTATATAGCTGTTTATGCTCATTTACATTACTGTGAAACCAGGGCTGACTACAGGGAATGTATTCCACAGACATTACTGTTATGTTTGTACAGCGCCCAGCACAGCTGGGACCCCGATCCAATAAAGTTATTGCTGTACAAATAATAAATGCATCAATATGCACATATCTGAATATTCACAAGGGCTTTTACAAAGATATTCACGCACAATTTCACATTTGTGAGACGTTAGACAAAGTGGCAAGGAAATATAAGGCTTTAAATAATACAAAGCTTTGCATGTATTTTATTTACAAGGAGGAAAAGGGAATATACAGTCTTTCAGCTGAAATGTAAATCAAAGTCTTTATTTCCTGCATCATCCTCATTTTTCTGGCTGGAAAATAATGTGTATTTACGAGATAAAATAGGTTGCTTCAACATAGTAATACTTGGGGTGGGGGGAAATGAGCAAGTATTCTCAGAGCACTTAGGAGTGGGGGAACAATTTTAGGATTAATGCTGGAAAAGGTCACCCATGCCATGATGTACATAAACTTTAACGTTGTCTTATCGTAGTTTGTTCAAATATTATGTTAATTTCTTGTTTCATATTATTGTTCTGCTTCCTTTGATAGAAAAGAATACAACATTTTCTAATTGTCAGATTAAGGAGATTCTTTTAGAAGCTGTATTTAGGAAAATTAAAGTTAATGGAACAGCTTAGATGCAGTTAAATAAGCTTCTTGACGTGTCATATTTCTGCGTAGGTAAATGGTGTGCAGGTTTTAGCGAAGTCAGCAGCCAATATGCCAGTAGCAATTTTTGTGGTAATCACATTATTGGCCCTTCCCGTTATTAATGAGACAATAATTAAGAAATAGGGTTGATAGTCACATAACACTTGATTTGTATGTTGGAAATGGTCAGGTAGAAGCCTTGCATATGCAGAATAAAATACAAGAAAGAGTGAGTGGCAAATGTTCCTTGCTTCTAAATTCATCACA
>NW_010427856.1:9918-34032 GCF_000710305.1 Buceros rhinoceros silvestris | reverse complement strand
CTGCTGCTTAAATTGCCTCAGCTGCTAATGCTGGAACCATTACAGTAATGGACTCAGCAAATGAAGGAGAACCAAGACATACACACTTTATTACTGGAGGGGTAATTTTCTCTTCATCTGTAATAGCAGCAGTGCCTAGTATTGATCAGACCATCAAGATACTAATCCTCTGTAAAATTACTTGTTATAACTGAAAATGCGTTAATCCAGATCAGTCTGTGTCCTGACTTTCTACTTGCTATTGAATACAGACTATTAGATGGTTTATTTTTTGTGATTTAAAGCCTTTATATTGATAATAGTAGGAGCTTCCTTTGCAAGAGCGCGTACTTAATCTTAGCTATGGCCCAAGGTTGTCTTTTTGTTTTAACTAGAACATCACCCACTTAATTAAGAAGTGCATGTCTATCTTGCTGCTCTGAATTATATTGGTACTTTAGGCTCTGCAGATTTATTAAACATGTTGTTTTACATTCAATCTCCTGTTTTTGCTGTAAATAAGAACAGATCTATGCTCGCATATTAGAGTCTTCTAAGATCTTGGAGCTGAGGATGTGAGGAGCATGGATACTGAAAACACTAGTTCACGTTTTGTTGAATGTGGCCTGTCAGGCTATTGTATATGAGAGTGAAGTAAGAGAAGTTGAATGTCAGGGGCCTTAAAGTCTTTGGTTTGCTTTGATTTTAGTGAATCTACTACATGAGGCACTGGTACGGGAGCTGTGCATATCCCATAGGTGAAAATACACTCTTGGGAAGGCTTCTCCTTTTTCTTTTCTGTCTCTTCACCCACCCCCCACCTCATCTATTTTTTCACAGTCTTGTACATCAGGATTGTAAGCTCATGTCTGTTACTTGTATAGCCTCTAGCCAACTCAAATTTTGGCTCGGTTGCATGGCATGAGTATCATTACGGGTACATAGTACCTCGTAGGACATGGCTGCATGAAATGGCTCCATTAACCCTGACCTTTCATTAGACTTACTGATATGGACACCTACCACATGACAGCTGTTGGTATTTTGTGAGGTTATGAGGGGCAAGAACTGTCCTAGAAGTGGGACAAGATGCAGAACTAGTTGCTTATTTTAAAGAAGCTGGTAGCGTTCCATGCGTTGTAGATGATTGTTCATTGTTGTTGTCATAGTATCAATTAAATTTTTGCTCTGGCAAAATTGAATATCATGTTTATTTACCTAATTATCCCTCTGCTTCCTTTTTTTATTTTGGTCTTAACTTAGCTGATTCAACTTGTATCATGTAGAGAGTCTTTGCATTTCCCAAAAGGTACTGGAGTATGAATACTTTCCCAGGATGTGGGTTCCTTGTCTGCCTCAGAACACTAAATTTTTTTTTCCCCTGTTTCTAATGAGGAGTATGAACAGAGCCTATTTTGCTTGCTTAATTCCCATTTTCCTATTGAACAGCCTCTTTACTATAATTTTCAAGACAGCAGACTAGAAATGCATGCAGCAAAGCATCTGATGCAATAACACGATTTGGAGTTCACTTGTTCAGCTCAGAGCTGCGCTGCCAAATATAAGATGAACTTTAAAGTTTTCTGTTGTCTTAGTAGATTTGCGAGTAGACTGTTATTAAACATGAGCATGTTGTCAAACAGCAACTCTGAGACAAAACAACCATTTACAAATGGAGTGTTAGATGTGCAGTATCTAAAAATGATAGTTGTTTACATTCTTTTTCAAATATTTCTATAGCTTGTGGCATTCAAGAAAGTTAAACTTATCCCCCAAAATGAGAGAAGGTATGTTATAGAAATCCTTCTTGTTTTCTGTAGAGAATAAAACTTCACGTCGATTGAATTTTTGGTTTTGAATGCTTATCTTTCTGAAGAGAAATCTGTTGGAAATTGTTGGCAGGCAGGTTGCTTTCAGAAGGTTACATACTCTTAGCTGTAGGTTACCCAGATGCTGTTGGCTTCTGATTCTGAAGAAGTTTCAGATAGAAATTGGCATTTTTGAAGTGAAGCCTATTGTGAAATGTCCCTATTGGAGGTGCAGTCCTGGGCCTACTTCCACTTTTATTTATAGATTTGGAAAGCATTTCATGAATAATTATGATACTTTTCCCTTCTGCAGCAGGTAGGATTTGGTTTCATCTGACCTAGGTTAGTGAGAACTGGACAGGCCAAACAGTGAACAAGTAGTGAAAAAGTTTGTTTCTGTTCACAGTGAAATTGATGATCAAAGTTATGTGGCCTTCAGCTGAAGAAGGATTGGGCTCTCATGCTTTTGTAATTCATCCATTTCTTAAATTATTGAATTAACCTTTAATGACCAAGAGAATCCAGACTATCAGGTGATCCTCTTCCCTTCAGTTGAGACTAAAAAGCACTGTAGCGTATGCCTGTATTCTGTTAGGCTCACTACTGAAGTTCAAAATGTGCCTGTGAGTATTTATTGGCATTTAAAGTATGGGACAGATTAAGCGTATTTTGAAGCCTCCTGGATAGAAAATGATGTAATTCCAGAAGATTTTTTTTTTTTTGTTTTTGTTACTGGAGTCTCACTGTGGGAGGAAACTCTTCTCTACCTTGTTTAGCTTAACAGTTTTTTGCCTTTGTACGCGTGCTACACCTCTTTCTAGAAGAATTACATCTTTATCTCCTAGAACTTGTTCAGTTGCTTTTTGCCCTTTTATCTGCTGCTCATCCCACCATTTTTATTTAAGACTGTAAAGTTACTTTAGTGGAACTGCTGTTGTCACCTTTGCCCTCAGCTAATCAAATAGTTTACCTTGAGGGAAGCATTTATCTCCCACTTTCATTATTATTATTTTCGTAGCTGTAAAGATATATATTTTATGTCTCCAGAAGGCTGTAACAGTGAAACGAGGTATTGATCTGCTGTATTTGGCAATTTCTTTCCACCTTGCCATCGATATCATGTCAGCCTCTGTCTGTACTGTGGTTGACCTCACAAATAGCTCTTTATGTTCCCATTGGATTCAAATGATATACTATGCTCAAAACTAAATCAATGAATGATTATAAAGTTTTTAGTATTATTTCATAACCCTCGGGCAATTGGTACTTCACGCAGTGAATACTTGAAAAGGTACCTTATTAAAATATGTTGCTGATCCTGTTCTAAGGTTTAAAGTTGTATTGAAATCAAACATCTTGTGATATTAAATTCACGATCTGATTTGCATATGTCTGTACAGGTACTGAAATTACTGAAACTTCTGCCTGTATTTCACCAGAGAGGCTCCGGACTGCATTGGCAAAAGATTTTACTTAAAGCATAGTCTCCCACTTCAGATGGATGCGGAGTCCTCTGTTTTTAGCACAAGAATTTTACACACACTGGATCTCACCAGTGAAAGATCATGAATGTTACACTGTGCCTGCTTTTAGGGAGAAAGAGTGGCGGTGAAGAACAGATAAATTTTTCGTTTCCAAAAGGTGAACAGTAAGTTTAAGCAACTTTGGGATTGGGAAGCATTGCTATTATGGCTCTGTAGAACTATAGTCCTGCAGATGGTAAAATATTGAATAGTGTGCTATAGTGCATATGTATGTACCTAATCACAGCATAAAACAGAACAAATCATTTAATCCAAAGAAACTATGTAGGAGAAAGTTATGTGGGGCTTTTTGCAGAAAAACCAAGGAAAGGTGTTCCAGTGAAATAGATTTAGAGTATTTCCATTGCATATTCTGAAATCATATAAGTAATATGTTTTACTATGCAATATAAAAAAACACTGGAAATTTTACCAAACTTCTGATCATTTTGAAACTGCTTTTTGTAAGCCTGGATTCTTTCTGAAATGTAGAAGACTTTTTTTCTATGTACTGCAGCTATTATGAAATTACAAAAATCCACTTCTCTCTTCTGTCCAGGTAGGAGTCAAAAGGTAACTTTTAGTAAATTTGTTATTTCAGATTTCATGTTTGCTGAGTGTAATGGAACTGGCCTGGTAGAAGGTAAGACCAAAAGGCAGTTCCTTGCCCCACTTTCCAGCCATTCCCTCGTCAGTCCTTTAAAATTAGATGGGTTGAATCAGTTGTGTGGCTTCTTCCTGTAATAGGGAAGAGAAACTGCTTTGGTTTGGTTTTTCACTGTCATCACCAGGTTAGTAGGCAGTTATATTTAGAGGTGTTCCGTGCTCTGGTTTTTGCCTCTGGTATGTGAAATGTGGATGGTATTGGTAGTTTTGTTTCATTTTGAACTTCACAAAGGTGGTGGTAGTTGAACTTTCCAAGAGGAAAAGTATGGGCACATACATTAGTTTGCATGGTCTTTTCCTGTTCCTTGGAAGAGAAGCTATTAAGCTGCTGCATTATCAATCTTGGAAGGCTTCAGCTGCACGCTGGCTTCTATTTCTTGAACTTCTGTTGCTGTTGACTGAAAAATAGTCCTGTGATATAGGTATATGGACACTATCTGTCTTGGTTCAATGGCAAGTGTTTATGGAAAGTGTACCTACGCTAAAATGAGATAAAAGCAGATGAGTACTGCCAAATATTTTGATTTCCTAGCCTTATACTTCACTTTAAAAGACTTCAAAAGTCTCTTACTTGCATTAGTAAAAACTCATATTCCTGGGTGCCTTCCCCTTTAACCAATTTTGCTTGACTGTGTCATCCAGAGTTTCTGATACTAGGGAATAGAGCTATTTTGTATTGTATGTTATATCTGTGTTTGATACACTGCTTGCTCCTTAGATAACGATAACCAACAGGCAGATGATGAGCTTTCCCCAGATTTTTCTGCTGTAGACAAGACCCTCTTGCCTGTGTAGAAAAGCCTTGGAATTTGTCCTTCAGTCCAAAATAAGTTGAATTAGAATTTTTCTGCTTCTGGGTTCCTGGAAGCCATTCATTGTAATCCGGGTAGTAGGCTGGTCATTATCTATGATTTGAAAAGCGTTGATGGTATAACTTGTGCAGTAGAACGTGTTTTTATAGTTTCTGCCTTAAAGACTTCATGCTGTATATGTCTCTGTGTATGTGACAGACAAGTGGCTTTATGCTTCGTGATCCAAATGTATTCCTCATAAATAACGACAATTTCCTCTTTAGTTTGCAAAGCGCAGCTTGTGAATAGGGCCTTTAATGTGTTGGCATCATGACAGAAATCTGTACAAAGTGGTAATGTCACAAGCGGGATGATACCACTGACCCAGCAAAAAGAAACAAGCACTTTGCATGTTGATCTGTTTTGTTAAAGGGCAGTGTTTGGCCCTGTAAGTACAGGAGAGATGGACTGTTCATGAAAAGGGCATAAAGAGCTAACCTGTATTGTCCTTTGTCAGCCTGATGAAATTTAGTGTCAAGCATTCATTCATATGAAAGAGGGGCGGCATCACTCTTTATCTAATAAAAAAAAAAAATTTCTATTTTTCCTGAAGTCTTTTATATGTTAATAGAGGCAAACGTGAATATGATCATGTAATTTAAATGCGTGAGTAAAAAATATACGTCTTTACTGGCAGTGGGTTAAAAGTAAGATATATATGTTTTATGCAAAATAATGTGATTTCCTTGTTAATCATGCTGTTCAAGCCATAACTCCACACAAAACAGTGCTTTTAAACAAATAGAAAGTACTGTTATTGTACCATCTATAACAGAAACGCTAAGGATATTTAGAGACTGATGCAAAGTATTTGTTTGCATGCTTTAATGTATGTTCCTATTGCTATATTAATATACAAGTGCAGACTTAAAATTCCAGGTGATTTTATTAGCCCTAATTCTAGGGTGTTTGGCTGTGCTTTTTAATACTGGGAGAAACCTTGGCATTTAGAAAAAGAGGTACAACAGATGTAATTTTGGAAACGAATGCATGCCATTTCAAGAAAATCAAAGAATTCTTGTGAAATAATTGAACTTCTCTTAAATATTAAAAGAAAGAGAAGAGAAAAAGTTTAGATGTCTTTCTCCTCACCCTTCCTACCCTGCCAAGTCTGGCTTGCTTAAAACAGCTGCTGGGAGTTCTGTTTAATGTTATATTTTGCATGCATTTGTGATTTGAAATATAAAAAAAAAGTCAGATTTGAGAGAGACAGTTTGAATGGCATGCTGTCAGTTTGGCTCTTCAGGAATTGGCAGTGGTCTCATTTAGGACCTTCAAATATGTGTCTGCCTGGACAGAATGAGAACATTTTGCATGTTCTTCAGAAGACAACCACTCCTTGCTGCCTCGCTGTATTCAGTGGTGCATGACAGTTGCCCTTCATTGCTGTCGTCTCCAAACTTAACCTTTGACCGTCCACTTAGTTGCTGCGCAACGGTTGGAGCAGGCCAAGATGCTCATGAATGACGGGCATTGGCCTGCAACGTGCTTGTCATTATTTGACTGTCAAAAGTAGCCTGCCATTGGGCTCCATCAAGGTTTGAAACCCATGTGCAGCAGTCCATATTGCTTAACTTCCGAGACTGTCAGCAGAACGATCAAATGTGCATAAAAAATGTTTGTTGGAGGCGTCTTTGATCATAATATAGGGAGATATTTTTTGTGTGTGCCAAATGTATTCATATGACTTTCACAGGGCCAAGAGGTTGAATCTGCTGCCATGGTAAAAAGTGAACTGTTGTCTCCTGTGGTCTAAGTTTCAAACAGCACAATTTAGATTTGAACAGCTCTGCCAGTTAAACTCTCAGCTTGTCTTGCGTATCCTATCTGCTTTGCAGCCAGCAGTGTAAGTAGCGAGATACTAGACCAGTGGTGCCTGAGGTTAGCTGTCAAACTGGAATGTTATTTTGGATCTTGCTGTAATGTAGTATTATAGGAGGAGGTCAGACTGCGTGGTTTGTAAAGCAGTTGTGTGAACTTAAAATGAGTGAAATGTTGTTTATTTTGGGTACTTCTTTTTTCCTCTTGAAAGAGTTCAAGAAAAGATAGAATTTATCATAAAAATAATTAAGAATCCTAAGGCAATGTAAAATGGTCTTTTTTTTCTCAAGTACAGAATACAGTGCATAAGAGAATCAAAATTGAATATGAAGAATCAGTAGGGCTGAAATTCACCGAGTGATAAATGCTTGACACTGAAAATATTTAACAGGCAGACACACTGGTATCTTCTGATAATGAATGCCAAAGACATGTGGGGCTGAAACTCATAACTTAACGAATGGCAATCGTACCCCTGGGTTAATTAGGAACATAAGCCTGGTGTGTAGGTAAGTCACTTATGCAAACTATCATATATGAATGAATACTTTGAACTGCTTCATGCTTGCAAGAGTCATGTCCTGCTTTAGTGCAATTTTCACTGTTCACTTGGGCAAAAGCCATCTATAAGAGCAATTTATTTTACTGAATTTCAAACATGTCTGTTTTCTTCTCAAAATATCCCAATTCCTTGGAAACTGAAATGGTCTGTCAAAATGGCATCACAAAATACAAGTATCAGGTTACAAAATGAGAGATTCACTGCAGCTTGTTCATAATGACTTCTAGCCAGAGCATTAAAATAGCATTATCTTGCTAACTGGCTGTAAATTGATCTTTTTTTCTTTGTGTTTCAAAACATCTTCATGCTAATTTAGTAGAAAACAATCAATTCAAAGTGGTTAGCATTTTAATTGCTTAGAAACAAAGAGTGTTATTTTCATAATATTTTTGCCCTCTCTGTTTTCTGAACCAGTTTTTTTTTTTTCTGCTTATGATGTAATTTTCAAGAGACCTCAGTTCAGATGCCCTGATCTAAAAATCTAAAATTGTGTCTGGAGACCTCTTAGGTTTTGGTCTTGCTGTTTATCTTAAATGCTGTTGCTGTTTAATAACACTCTAACTCTGATTTCAGTCTTCGCTAATGCATCAATATGTGCCTACTCCGAAATCGGGTATAAAATGCATGTGTTCAGGTGTGTGTTTGCATACGTATGTGTATATGTGCATGCCATAAACGTGCAGAATTCTTTGGCAAATAAAGTGGTCCATTATTAGATGTTAAAATTGTGTTTTATTCTAAGTTACCAAGTTTTGATTTATCTTTCCCTCTACTTGAGTAATGTATACGTGCACAATATGTTTTGGTGAAGGAGGACTGAGTCAATATGCAGTCATTTCAGTGCATTTGAGTATAGCCATAAATGGGGAGCCATTGTGTTTGTGGATATGGTCTCTGATCTACTTTCTTGGCATCCGTGGTTTAAAAAATGTTACCAAAAAATGGAGCAGACTATTTGCAAAATAAAGGAATATTATTTTCCATTTCAGAAGGATGTGGCTCTTTCTCTTACTGTACAAATCAACCTTCTAGTGAGCGTTAATAATTTACAGAAGAAACTGCTCATCGTTATGCAGTTTCTTGCAGGTGCGTTCATGTATCTGTATTTTCCCAAATAGAAAAAGTCCTTCTGTGAACGCTGTCCAGTCTGTGTATTAGCCAAGCAATTTGTTGAATGTTCTTGTTCTTGCAGATCTTTTTACCTTACCACTATTTTAGAAGGATGTGGAGAATCCAATTTCTTAACATAAAATACAATAAAAAGTTCTCCTGTACAGATAGTTATGTATTGACAATTAGGAGGTGGTGTCTTTTCCCATTGTCTTAAGAGAGAAGGAATATTGACATAAGTGTTTTCCTATTTTCTTTAGACATGAGTGTTTGAAAGTGAAACCACAGTGAATAAAGACAACAGCAGTTAAGTGTCATTATTTTGGTTTGTTCTGAATTATGAATATCCTGGCTGAAAGCAAAATGTTTCAGTCAAGCAAAGAAGCTTCTGAAGCTGTGTTCAGGATGGCAGGAGGTGTACATGTTCTTTTTTGTTTCAACTTCCAAAGATGTTCAAAAACTACTTTCATATACTTGAGAGGTTAAACATCTGTGATCCTCTGTGGTGTACAGGAGAAAAATAAATCCTATTACCCAAAGTAAAACAGAGGTAGATACCTTAAGGGAGGTGCTTTGTTGTCACCTAAACTCTTTGCAGTACAAATATCAGCTTGTCACTAAGGTTGAGACCTTTGTAGTGCATTCTTTCAGGGTACAAATCTGTCTCTCTTCGGAGTTTAATGCAATAACTGTGAAATATCGGTATTAGGTAAAATAGAGGTTAAGGCACCTTAAGGGCACTGAATTCTTATCTCTTTTTCCTAGCACTGGTGTCAACATGTGCTAAAATGTGATGACCTGCTCTCCTCTGATAAAAAGGAGAATGACCTGTCTACTGTGGATGGTGATAGAGTTGCCTGGGGCAGATTGTATTGTCACCTTCTTTAGTAGTGGTGTGCAGAAAAATCGGAAAGGCCTGGATATTTCTGTTTACCACAGGAGTATTTGACTTCTTGAGCTACTGATAAAATATACTTAGGGATAGAAAGAAGGAACTAGTTTATGCTGCTAACAAAGGTTGTGAGGAAAATGCAGAGATTCTTTATAGTGAGAGCCCTTGGTATCACAGGACACATGATAGGAATCAAGAGATTCCTTCTGACCACATCAGACGCTCAGGTTCCAAGTTCAGCGTTTAACCCTGTTTGCTACGTGGGGCCTTCCGTTACACAAAAAGCTGTCGTCTCTTGAGTCATGTGTTGAAATTCCAATGTACCTGCGTGCTGTGCAACTTAGAGAGTTTAATCATGCACTTGGGTAATACAAGTAACTATTTCTTATATTCTGGAAATAACTGGTGTCCTATTCAAGACCCTTTCTTCACAGCATTCCAAAGCATTTATGGTTTTGTAACAATTAATTTAGCAGTCACTACGGTAAGTCATATATTGTAGCCATGAGTGCTGAAATATCTAAATAACTTCGAGTTGATTTAAACTGTAGAGCTGGAATGTCTCAAACTGTTGAATGTACATTAAGTTATTAGTAATATTTCTATGGCATTGTGTAAATTAAATGAACGTGCTCATTGTGCTGATCAGGAACTGGACGTAGGGATGAAGGAAAGGTTTCTGTTATGCTCTTTACCAGTGTTTTAAGAATAGAGTGTGTTTCACCATTCATTCACACTTTGCAAGATGGTAATGAAATGCAGAAGATGATTCATGTGTGAATTCCTTGCATAATAATTTTGTCTTTGGTTTGAAAAGATTTCTTTCTGAAATATGATGAAATGGGCCTCTGAGTTAGATGTGTTTACAGCATCTGCTTCAGATAAGTGCAGTATCTTCTACCAGTGCTTTGCTGGGAGATTTATGGGCTTTATGTGTGAATCAGTCATGTTTATAGTTTATTCCTTAGCAGTAAAAAAAGCCTGGAAAGGAATCAGTTATTTGTTCAAGTAACAAAAAGGTGTAAAGCTACCTTTATATAATGTAACTTTTGAAAATTGAAAAGTAGATGATGAATTTAAAATCTGGCCCCTTCAGTGGGCTAATTTGGTGTCTGCTGACTGATGTTAAAAAATAAAAAGTTTTTTTACAGGAATGAGATGCAGGGATAGGAAATGGACTTCCTAGTGCCAAGCTGATACTTTTTTATTTACATGAACGTCTATAGCCAAAACATTCGTTTTTTTTTTTCCTTTTTTTAATGAGTGAAGCTATGATATCCATAAGAGAAAGGGAAAAAGTTTCTTTACAAGGCATGAAAGCCTTTTAAAGCATAAAAAGCATAAACTTTGGTCTAGTTTCTGCTGTTTGCAAATGAGACTCATTGAACTGTTTGTATCCTAAAGCTTTACATATTCATAAACATTGTAGAAATCTGTTGGTATAGGATTGAATTACAGCAGAATAACATGAGACTAGAAAGTCAGCATTAACTCATTTAAATCAGATCAATGAGGTGTGCCTTGTTAGATCCTGACAATTCTGGCATTATATTCTTTTTCTGAAGCCTAAGCAATTTAGCTTTTGTTTTCCCTAATTGTTTAGAATTTTTTTTAAAGCATGGCAAAGAGGAGATGGCTGTCAGACCATCCTGAAAAAGAACTTGAAGCAGACAATTCTTTTCAGCTTGTGAAATAGTACTTACGCTGGGACAATTTTGCCTTGAATGTCTGCAGTTTCCTTAAAGTTAATGCTATGCCATGGTATCAAATGCTATAAAGTTGACTTCTGCTTGAAAGAATTTTGAGTGTGATGAGCTAATTAAATCAAGTTTATTTTAAAGTATTTGAAGTATAGCAATATCTGTAGAAATATCAATTTAATCCTTGTATCTTTTGGTATGGTTATAAACTGATACATTGATTAAAAAGTGAAAGAACAGCTAAGTCCCAAGAATTTGAATTTACCAAGTATTGTAGAATGTTTCTCAAGATATCCTGGAAAGGTAATAGGTAGGTAGATTAAGTAAAAGCTTATTGCTTTACAGAACTTCGAAGTGTATCTAGAAGTCAGTATTACATTGGGTCGTACTTGACTGGCCCTTGTTTTACATGAGTTTATCTTTTAAAAAGAGTGAGAAATTTACACTAACAAGCCCACTTATTTATCATCTTTTTTTGTTTGTTTCATGCAAACAAAACTTTAGATCTGTTTTGTTTTCCATGGGCTTTTTGTTTTTTCTTTTAAATACTTTTATTCCAAGGAATTTAAGTCAAGAGCTGGAGATAATCCAGTTCTTAAGAAAAACAGTGAATGAAGTCCATAGTGCAAGCAGGCAATGAGTGATGAAGGATCAAAAGAAGAACTCAGGAAACAGGGATGTTCTGGAAGATAGTAAAATATTAAAGCAATGTGATATTTTGGGGGGAAGATTAAATAAGCAGAAAAGTGACACAAAAAAGAGTGGATTCCAGTGTAATATTCTGACATTTATGTCACTGGAATGTAGTCAGTGACTGCTACGTAAACTCTCAAAGTGGATTTACATAATGTGTTTTGCTGTTTAAAAGATCTTCTGTCACCTTCTGAGAAGGAGCTACTACTGTAAGGAGATGTGAGGGACTAAACTGTCCAGCTCTCCGACTAACATGGCTGGAGAGAGCAGGCTGTGACTGCTGGGCCAAAGAGGTAGTCTTCAGCAGCAGTCAAAGCCAGCAGCCTGATCAGGAAGAGAACGCTTTTGCTCCTCTCCTCCTCCTTTCTCTCACCTTAAGTGATATTGGAGCTGAATTTTAGAAAAAGGAGGTTGTGGTTATGCTATCTTTTTATATCCAGATGAATTCAGGTGAAGCTGTTTGGCAATGTAAGTGCATAAAATTTTTTAAAGACAAGTAATTTTTTTCACTTAGGCATCTGCTAATTCTTGTTTTATGAAAAGTAGTGAGCAAGAGTAAGTAATTGATACTGAGGAAAAAATGGAGGGTTTTTTTAAGCATGGAATGTTAATATAGCTACAATTTTAAAAAAAAATTTCCAAACATGGTTTGGGCAAACACATGGCCTGCTCATGTGTAATTACCCTCTGGGACTTGGCCATGGAATCCTCTGTCAGAAGAGAGAATGTTTAGGACCTTTTCCCTTCAGAAAATCTCCTTTGCATGTGGAATCTTCTCTACTGTTGTGGCCTTGGGCCTAATCTTCTCTCCTTTCTATTTTAGTTTTGGAATTCTTTGTTCAAGAATTCTAAATTTCTTCTGTGTGAGCAAAACAGCAGAATTTTGCATGCATAATAAAAGCTTAGTGACTTCTTGACAGTGCCAGTGGCGTGATTAATTCTCCTGCATAATATATTCAGTCATCCTGTGCATATGCAGTGACAATATAAGCAAAGGGGAATGAAGGATCCCCATGGATGATGTCTGGGAGAGAGCTCTTGTCTTGCTGTCAGATATGTCTGCCTGTCCCTAACTCCCCATAGGTCTCTCCCGCTCCTTGGGCTCTGTGCCAGCTGCAGCATCTTCCCCATCTGGTCAGTACCACAGTGCTGGACCACACCTCAACCTCTGTCATCTCTAGGTGGCAAGTTTCTGTGACTCTTGGTGAAGAGACAGAAAATGCAAGATAGAGGGTGTTTTCCTAAGCAGCATTTCTATAATAATCGCTGTATTGAGTCTTTTCATGTTAATAAATGAGCATTGTTTACAGAAAATTATGCCTGGTATTCTGACTGCAGCAGTTTTGTATTGGATGACTTAGTGCCTCACCCCAAATATTAGGACTTTTATTGTGATCATTCTTAGAAATGAGCCAGACTTTTCATCATAAACCTTTTAGTGTTACTCAGTTATGTTTGTAGCATGACTTACAGTTTTTCCATGCTTCTACAAATCATTTCTAGGCATTATTACATGAACAGTAGTAAAAATGTTATGATATTGGAGGTAATGAAAAGATTTTTAACTAAGACTACCAAAGCTCAAAGTAGAAAATTCCCCCAGTCTCTTTACTGACATGAGCAGTTGCCCTCGTAGGCTCTAAACTGGGATGATGTGGTGCTGGTAAATATTAACAAGAAGTCTTAGAGAACTTCTGACCAGCCAGTACAGCTTTATGACATTGCACTGGAAAAACTATGTGTGTCACATGTGCAGCTATGCACCTGGAAAGGCTGCAGTTTTCATGACTGTAGTTTTTAGGCAGGTAAAGTGATTCAGTATTATGCTGTTCCTAGTTCTGTACCGTAGTAAATAAAATATTTATTGTCTCTATCTCATTAAATACAAGGTTTTGCAGCTGTGCATTAGACAGTACTGGATAAACTATAATCTGAATTCTGGCTGGTCACCAGTGTTTATCAGTGATTAAAAATTACAGATTAGTCTTTGTTTCTATAATCAGAACGTTTGCACAATGGATATATTGTTACAGTTGTCGTTTTAGTTCTGATTATTACTCAGTTTGTCTGTTGCAATTTTCTGATTTACAGTTGTGACTGAGCTCCACGTGTAATAGATGGAATTATTTTGCCCACCATTTATTTTATGAATAGCTTACAGAAACATTAGTGTTAATAATATTATCCACTTAATGTACACAACAGTTTATAATGTGGATAGATGAATAATGCGTTGCACTATTTAAATTTTATTGGAATGAGATAAATAGGTCCTAGTGTGTTTTTGTTGGTAAATGCAATGCTGATGTCATCTGGTGGATTTAAAAACAGTTCTAAGCAAAGTAATTGCAACTATGCTGTTATCTAATATAAGAATAAAATAATTTAAACAGTTTCGGGTTTTTTGTAGTTTTTTTAACCAATAGGAGAAAAAGTGAGAGTCTCAGCCTTTCAAATTTTTTTAAAGGCATTTATTCTGATAATAAGGGGAAATACGTAAAAAAAGCTTTAGCAGTTTGGGTTTTTTGCCCAGGAGCAAGAAATTGTGCGTGTGAGATGCATATCTTAAACACAGCTGAACTAAACTTACCACCTTGGTAACTATGACATATAGCTCTGCTTAAACAGGAAAATAGTAGTAGGCTGTACAGGAAGCAAAGTAAGACCTTGTCCAATGTATTGTCCCTTGTCAGTTTAAGAATTAGTTTGTTTCTTGTATCTCATTTTTCACTTCATACATATGCAGATTTGAGGAGCTTGCACAGAAGTACTGATTTGCTTTCGCAGTTGTGTGAACCCTAGTTGTTTGCTCTTTTCCCCACTGGTAATTCATGGTTTTAGGTTGTGTGCTTCAAGATGAGAGAAACTGGACTGCCCCTCTAAAGGAGCCGTGGAGATTTCTGCGGGGATGTGTATCAGGTTGTAAAATTCCATTTTATGCTTGATTTTCTGGTTGCTGTTATTACTACAGCAATTGGGACTCCTGTTGACGTGTAGGATTTGCTCATTTGCCTCCAGCCTTTGATTCCTCTTTTGTTTTCCAAGATTGAGAAATATTTGTATCTTATTGAAGCACAAGTTACTTCTCTTCTAATGTTATAGAAGATGTACCTACAGCTATTACCTTACCCTCCAACTGTCACTGTTACTGTAGCACAGCATATTTTGGGTTGATTCACCCCCCAACGTGTACTTAATCGGCAAGCTGTTCTCTACGGGCCAGTTAGTCCTTGTTGCTGAAGTTGCACAGTTCATCTATTGTTTAACTCCACAGATTTTGAAAGAGCTCAGATGTTTGGCATATTCAGTCTTGAATTTTTTATCAAGCTTTTAATTTTATTTTTAAGCGTGGTGAATGGTTTAACTGAGTGTGTACAGGAGAGGGTACACTTATGTACATATCTAGTGGATTCTTCTACTAAATAAAATACCTACCTAGTCTTCCTGCTGTAAGAGGTATATCTTCACAGTAGTGTGTTCACAAATGTCTTAACATTACTGATACTTTGTCATTTAAATTCTCTCCGTTCTGAGCCACACTGTAGTGCAGGGATTCATAATGAGCAGCAATCTGCTAGAAGTTCAGGACCAGCAGAAGAGTGTAGAGAACTGTCTGATATTTTGCCTCTGCTCCCCAAGAGTACCTGATGTTTCAGTGAACGGTGAAATGTGTGCATCAGATACACATGCTTTGCTTCCAGCCAGTTCTACAGCGTTGTCATTTTTCTTTAAGAGAACTTGGTACCTGTTATTTGTTTGGGGCCATCTGTAATTCTGTTGTGAAGTAAAGTTAATTTACTTCCAGCTTTTAAGTGATTGTTTCCTCAATTTTTGAAGTTATGTAACCTATAACAAATGAAGAATAGCACAAACCTGACACTGTAGCAGAATAATTTTTGGTATCTTCAGTGGTTTCTTAGGTTACTCTATCAGTTCTTTTCACAGATTCTCCCTTTTTTTTTTTTTGGCTTACTACAGAAAAATTACATCAAATGCAGGATAACAGAACACTGTCAAACTAAGAAGACTTTATATGGACAGCATTAGACAGGAGCAGGAAGATCCAGTGCACTAATAGGCACGCTCACATGAGCTACCTAGTCCATTGACAGTTTTTTCCTTTGTTCTCTCTCTCGACCCACTTTCTGCCAGTGATTTGTGACATATTTTGTAAGAGATCAAATGAGCCCTTGACACCTGATTGCAATGTAGTGCTTGTTTACAGTTGCATTTTTGAAGGACCTCTAGACAAGATGGAAGGTTTAACTTAAAGTAATTAAATTTGCATCTGCTCTGTGACAGGAATTTTCTTATGTATGCATCCTGTTGAGCAACTTTTACCGTAATTGGCCATGAGGTACCAAAAGAAAGATGTGGGTAGACAAAATCATTGTTGCCTACAACTAAAATCTGTCATTGTATTTCATAATGACTGGCTTGTACCTGGGTTTGCGCCGGTTTCTTTGAAATAGAGGAATGCCTACTTTCCTTTGGAAGTGGGAAGGAAGAGATTTTCAAAGCACTGGACTTTTCTCTGGGTCTTTTCACACTGCTCCACTGAGGCTAGAAGTCTAAAATGCCTGTAGTTACATTAATTTGGTAATTGGGCACTGAATCTGATTCCTTTCATCATCTCAATTTTTCCTGATCATTAAAGGTAGATCTGATGTGGAGTCGTGTGGCTGTGCTGAAGTCCCTGCTATTGTACTCCCTTTGGTTGGATCCAGAATTTATCACTTCTACTAACATCTGCGGATGACATTGTTTTACACAGGTTGTTTTAGTTCTTATGCCAGTTTAGGGATAAAATAAATATTTGATTGAAATTATCAATTTGAGAGTGTTCTGATGTTTTTTAAGGCTTGGAGAAATCTTGGAGGAGGGTAGAGGGCTGGAGAAATAAGCCTGAGGAGAACTGATTGATTTGGCCATGTTGAAAGCAAAACTGGGAAATCTGCACTGGAAATTGAGTAAAAGCTGCTTCTGACTCCAGGTCTCTTCTAAGACCTACCCTACTGGCTAGTACTTAATAGTAGCAATGATACCCCTCCCCTTAAAAAAACTTTAGGAAATCTAAGCTATTGCTACAAAAAACCAATGGGAAGTGTTGTTTGGTTTGGGGGGTTGTTTTGTTGGGGTTTTTTCCACTTTTCCCAGCCATCTGTAACCAGTAAATTAAATGTTTAGTTGTCTTTTCAGAGATTTCAGTAGAACATTTGTAATGGGCTTTGATAAGAATTGGCTGTAACTTTTAAGTGTGCAATTGGCTTTCTAGTTGACCAGTAGATAAAAAAAGGCAGCACTGAAATTTCACTTAGTGTCCCACAGTATTCTTCATCTTACAGTAGTTCTTAGAGGCCCTAAGTGAGATCTGAATCATATGCACATCGTCTCTCCCAGTTATTTGTAAAATGCTGGTGTGATTAAATGTGATGTAGAATTTTTGTTGTTGTTGTATAACCCAAAATTTCTATGGGTTTTGTTTCCTCACCTTGTTACCACTTAGCTATTTGGTTCAGATGAATAAGCACTAGGTTGCTGTTAGTTGGCAGAACTCTCCGGCAGCATTTAAATTCACTTTATTCTAGAACCATCTAGACGTGACTTATGCCCAGCAGAATATTTTTTACACTACGTTTTACTTGGGGAAATAGTACTTTTGTATAGCCAGTTCATCACAGATTTGTCAGTAGCCTGGTCGTTGTCAGCAAGCTCTTCTTAATGTGTGATTTCAAAATAGCTATCTGTTCTCCAGGCAGTACTTACAACTATCATTGAGTTATCAAGTGTAATTATTTTACTGAATTGTTGTCTAGTAATTTGTGACTCGCAGGATCCTCATGTTCCCTACCAACATGAGAATTTTTTTTTCCTTTTAATGTGGTAAAGGTCAGTGTTAATTCTTTGCAGTAGCAAGGCAGCCAAGGCGCACTCAGTAGACTGAAGATAAGGTTTGGTTGTTCTTACGTTGTTTTAAATGTGGGCTCTGATTTGAAAGAGAAATTAAGCTGAACTCAGCGAATAGCGTTTTCTTCTTTAAGAGCTAAAGAACTATTTTGTAGTTGCTTTGAATTTGCCATGATTAATTCTTACCCATTCTTTGTGGTATATTATGGCCAAACACAGCTGACAGGAGGTAGCATGGCATGCAGTTGATATTGCTGAGATTTCGCCTGTCAGGGAGATTTGAAGTAACATGCCACGATGTTCACCTAATACCATTTGAAGTGGTTTTATGAGGACTAAGGTATTTGCGTCTTGCATGACCTGTCCTTATTGCTGCTTTTGAGTACAACATAGGTTAGAAGAAGTAATTATTTTCAGCCTACTGACTACAAGCGAGATTAATAGCTTTTGAAAGGGCTATAATGAAAGGCTGACCCAACTGGCTTTTGTATTATACCTTGTTTATCCTACTCTCATCTCTATCACCTTTGGGCTACAACAAAATGTGATTTATGTTAGCCAAGCTTCATAGAAGGTGAAAGGTCATATTTTTAATGAGGGTAGCCCTGATTGGGATTCAAGTTTTAAAATATTGTGTACAGTCTACAAAGTCCATGTAAACAAAATGATTGCAGAAGGGGGCAAGAAGACCGCTTTCTTTCCTAGGCGTTAATAAAGTTCAACTAGCTGAAGTTAAGTAACTAGAAAAAGGGATTTAACAAAATACCAGCATTGTGGCGGTCAAGTCTATTAAACTTTTATAGTTTTAGTGGAGTGTTGGGTTCTTTGTACCGAAAATAACATTTTGCAGATAATCTATTTCCTTTTTCTCATTATGATGCTATTTGCTATAAACAACTTTATATATATCTGTATCTTATCTTTGACTTGAGCCGGGCAGAAATGCAGTCACCTCCTGTGCTTGTTCCAGGGAGGAATGTGCTGTTCAGTGCAGCCGAACTTGTCCATTTTTGGAAAGGTTAACCATAATACTCAACTGATTTTGAGTTTTCCTTCTGGAAGGAGAAGTTGCCGTATGTTTCAGGACAGTTTGTGAGATTGAGCGATGGTGTCTGTTAGTGTTTGCTTCAGTGAAGCTGCATTTTTGAGAGTGGTACTCTCTAGTGATAGTGTCTGCTGATAGACAACGATTTGTTTGCTGAATGATGTTGATAGCAGAATTCACTGGGTTGCTTAAATGGTTTTAACAAGTCGTGTCCCCTCCTCATAGAAACCAGTTTTTTTTGAAGTAGGTTATAATTTGAAGAGAATTCTTGTCAAAAGAAGTTTAGCAGGCGCGTGGGGAAGTTTTAGGGCGTGAGAGAGGAAGGTAAACATTTCAGCTCAGAGGAGTCAAAAGCTGATTTGAAAGTTCTTGGATTTGAGTTTTCAGCATTCAAGTGCCTACCCTGTGTGACTGCTGCTTCCCATGAAAGCTCGCTCTTGTCTTTCGTTTGTGTATGTTTTTTGCAAGTGACAAATTGCTTCAGTTATGTTGCAGAAAGGGAAACACTTCAGAGATTATGAATATCATTATTGTTTGTGGAAACAACTTTAACCTGGATTAGTTCAATGTTTGCTTAGAGAAGAATGGTGGAGGGAGTGGAGTTCCTTCAGTTGCTTACAGCCAAGCTGCCTTCATGGAGATACAGATTATCATAACCTGAGCTGTTATACGTTGTTTTTTTTACCGTATAAAAAGTTCTGTGTTAGAACAGAGAATAATTGTTAGCTTTTCTGTAGGACAGCATGGTAACTGATGGTAAATGTAGGCTGGGTAACAGGAACCACTATGTGCAAAACCATAAGGCACACAGGGTTTGCTTTGGGGTGTCATAATGAGAGTTTGGGAGGGCAGCAGGTTAGATGACATCAGAGCTGCAAGACTTTTGGAGAAGCTTATGGCAAACACCTCTTCTCCTATTTTGCACCGGTGTCTGTGCATCATGTTGCATCACAATTAAATGTTGTGTTGTGCCCCTATATGACATGAACTTTTTATGTCATGGTGATGTATGAAGCAGTATATCAAGACCCTGTTCCAGCAATTTGGATGTTGGGTTTTGTCTCCCCACCCCTCCCCGCTCCTGCAGTCGGACTGGTCTGCCTTTTTGCCCTAGGTCAGCCCAGCTGTGCTGTGCCCAGGCTGTGCTGTGCTGCTGCCTCCCTTCTGCCCTAGCGCAGCCCTCCCCTGCGTCTTTGGGCTGTCTGTTGGCAAGGGACAGAATCACATGTTACTTGAAAGCAACATAATGTTGGGATTCCCCTTCTTTTCTTTAGTGTCAGTAGGTCATGAACTATTAATGCAAATCTTCAAAATGATTCTTTCAAATTTACACTTGTTTTACATTATTTTATAATTAAGTTTTAGTGTTTAAAGAGACAAAAGAAATGTAAGTTTTTCAAGTGATTAAAGATTAATTTTATTCACATTTAACCCTAATTTACATTAAGGATGTTAACTGAAAGGCAGATCTTTTGAATTCAAAGTTTTCATTTCCTTCTAGCCTCATTGATGAATAACTGGATCTTGTCATATGTTCATAAAGGGTGATGATCCACTGGGATAAAAAGAATAATTGTGCATAAAAAAAAAACCAAGACCAAAACTGCAAACACCCAAAAATTGAGATTTGAAACAAAAATTCTTGTACCGTTAAAGAGACCATCCTGCTTCTCATATAGCTAATTACTTTTATTTCAGCTACAACATTCTCCTTAAAAATTATGATAGTATTATCTTTGAGATATCTTCTTGTTAAAGGCTTTTCTTTTGTTCTTTTGAATGAGACTCTTATAAACTCTCCCTGCTTAGGTGATTCTGCTTAAGTCTTACAGATTGAACAAACAGACCAGCCTTCAGCACCTTGAAACCCCAGTCACTCCTGTATTGTCCTCTTTTGACATTTTTCTGGGCAGCAGAAATTAAGGCTATAGATTATGAAATATTGTGCTTCCTTTTATATATTTCATATTGATTTCTCTGTTACATACAAACTGAGAGATTGATTTGAAGGGCTCTGTTTAATCCTAGGCAAGCCTTCTGAGGATTCTGGCAATTTGTCTTGCCTGTCTTAACTGGACTTCAGTGTTTTGGAAATCTGATTTCTAAGGTATTTTGTTGGAAGATGTATCAAGTGATAGTATTTATGATAAATTCTTCTATTACATAGAGTACTATGAATTTAGGTAAAAGCAAAAATGCAGCTATAACTAGGGGTGAACTGACTGCTGCTGTTTATTTTGTACACAGAGTACACTCTGTGTACTGTGGAAATCTGTATTTCTTACCTGGGAGCTCTGCTTACATAAAATTTATTTCTTTAATTTAAATTGCTTAAGGAACCCTGACTAAAAGTACGGTCTTGGTATTGTGTAAACTGCTGTAACCTATTCCATGCATTCAGTGCCTTTGGCACGAGTAAAATCCTGGTTTTGCAAGTCCTGCAGTTAGGCTTTTTTA
This sequence comes from Buceros rhinoceros silvestris, assembly GCF_000710305.1. Lineage (NCBI taxonomy): Eukaryota > Metazoa > Chordata > Aves > Bucerotiformes > Bucerotidae > Buceros > Buceros rhinoceros. The sequence continues at coordinate 13,018 of NW_010427856.1, read as the reverse complement.
CAAGTGATACAGACCTTTGTGTTCAGCGTTTAATAAATTATTGAACTTTGAAGAATCCTTGAGAAGTAGGGCCTGCATGTGACTGAGCAGTAGACATGAATAAATGTTATCCTCAAGTGTATCTAGCAGACAGGTGCTTGAACAGACAATATGAGCACTGAGTGAATGATGGTAATACCATTAAATATTTACATATAGCAAAAGCATCTTGACAGCAGAAAAGAGACTGTCTCTGCAGTGAGGTGGATAACACCCAGTGTAATACAGGGTTCCTTTCTAGAGGACAGCTTTCCGTTAATAACTAGCAGCATTTTTCTGTGAGATGCATATTATAAAATTAGCTGTTTGGGACTCATGACTACTCTTTCAGTCTACCTATTTCCAGTGACACTTGAAATGAAAAGCTGTGAATCTGTACTGTCATGCCAGACAATTTTCAAGACTTCATTGCTATAATCTGCTGGTGTTTTAAATCACTCCTTACCTACTCTACTGAAAAAGTGATTACTAGGTTCAGGAATAAGAATAGGATAATAATAAACTGTTTAATATTAACCAAAAGTACATATTGACATATTGACCTATATGTTACTAGAAGCTCAGAATCACTCTGCTTTGTTTTACCTTTGTTTCACGCTGGGTTTTTCTAACATGGGAGTTGTCTCAAGAATTGTGTCCAAAAGCAAGTTGTACTGTGGCTATACTCAAAAGAATTCATGAAAGCAAGAAACCATATCCTTCTCTCTCTGCTCTCTCCACTGCTGAGCAGTTCCACGCAAGCAAATCCATTTATTGATGTACAGGGTCCTTGAAGTGCAAGATACTTCTTTATGTGCCCTTGTTTTGTGTTTTATTTGGGGGGGAACCTGCAAGTTATGACTGTAGAACAGTTGGTATTGCTTGCACTGCACTTTTTAAAATAGGTCATGCTTGACTTTCCACATAATTTTAAAAGGAAATTACTATATCAGAAGCATAGGATAACAACTTAATTTTTATACTGAAGAGTAGATTAATTTTGTAACAGGTTCTTATCCTTTTTAATGCATTCCAAATAGCTTTCATTTATAGGAAAGAAATAAAACAAAGGTGACAGTAAATTGTATTTTTTTAAATTACTCTGTGAAGCTTGTATTGCTCTGAACCTGTTTATTTAATCTGTCATGTCATGTAATTAAAACCAATTAATATTGAAAATGGAGTAAAAGGGAGTACTATCAAGCCATTTTTTCATATATTCATTTTCTTGTAATAGCATGAGAGAACATGGACCACGATCTTAGAATTTATTTCCTTAGGTCAGCAGTGAGGTTGGATTTTTTTTGTTTGTTTTAATATGTTTTTGCAAAATCCTTGGAAACGGATACTGGAAACTTTATTTTTTTTTTAATTAAAATTCTTCCCCTGCTTACTGCTTTTGTTGGAAAGATGCTTAGCAATTTGTATCTTAGAGATGGCTTCAGCACGGGCAGCCGTTTGGTGATCGTACGTAGTCAGCAACCTTGAGAATATGAATCATTATGAATGCAGAGTGTCTAAGGCGTGTGATCAGTTGAGCATTGGTCAGTCAAGTGTTTCTTGCGGTACAAGGGCAAATAGGTTTTTTCAGCTTTTAAGGAAAGAATCTTAATCCTGTGGAGGAAAGGTTTGGGGGAAAATGCTGTATTCCTGCAAAAGTGTGAATGGTACGTTTTACAAACGAAATGTGACAGAAATGTAAAGTGACGTGTTCTCTTCTTGGATGGGTTTTACTTTGAGGTAAAAAGTTTTGCAGGTGATAGCTGTTCTGAGAAGCATTCCTCTGTGGCAGTAAAATGGATGTGGACTACAGAGCTAGAATGTTGATAACCTGATGCTAGTGGATGTGAGCAGAGATGTTTTGAATGGGCACTGAAGAGAAGCCCAAGTGGGCTTATTCCGCTCTGTAAAACTTGCCCCATATTTCTTGTTTGGTGCTTGGATGTCGAGAATTGGAGATTATGTAGCATTTAACTTTAAGATTGCATCTGGAATCTAGCAAAACCCCCTGGCTTTGAGGTGGCTGTGTGTCTCGGAATCCTTACGAAAAGACACCTGTTTTGGAGTAGAAGATCTGCATGTATTTCTCAAGGGAGGTAGTAGTTTGAGATCTTTTTGGATGAAAACTTAGAACATGCTGATCAGGGGTTATTATAGTTTAAATCCTCTTTCCTTCTAGCACAACTGCTGGTAGATATAATGAAGTATTCTTGTAAAAGCAGTAAAATATGACAGATTCTTAAAAGCTTGGGCAATACTATTCAGTGATCATCTACCTTTGGACTTTTTTTTTTTATTGTTGTGGTAAACAGGGAGGTTTTTTGCTGTTAATACTGCCTTCTTTCTCCTGTGGACTCTACGGTTCCTTGACATTGCTCTGTATTGGCTCATCTTTCCTGCAGTCTCCTCATTTGAGCTTTCCAAGATGTGACAGCAGTGAGAGTACTCCAAGAAGCACAGCTACTTCTGTTGAAGCTGGAAGTGTCATCTGAGAAGGCAGTAGCAGAATTCTATATAATGTGTAAGAAACACATTGGTATTTAAATTAAGGACAATATTGATTCTTGTGGCAGCAGTTTAGGTCCTAAGACAAGGTATAGAGCAAAACATCTAACGTACATTTGCAGCAGAGGTTTCCAAACTTAGTTACAGCATGCTGCCCGCTCACTGAGTGAAGCCTTTCCCAGCTGGATTTCTAAGGGCTCTTAGTCTAGGCACTTTACATCGTAACTATTTGCCTAAAACGGTAGCAGGTTCAGTCCACAAGATTGTGTGCCTTAATCTAATCACCAAGGTGAGAATTGGAACTTGAGAATCTTCTTTCATTGCACATCATTTCAATATTTTTTTTATGTGGATACATAAATGAAGATTCTTTCTTTGTCATACAGTCTTCAAGGTCCGGATCCTGTAATGGTCAGGATCTGTACAAAACATTGCTAAAAGCTTATATTTTTATTTCACTCAGTTTGGGGTAGGGAAACTACGTTAGACAGACTCCTGCAAGTGTAGTTTTGTTGCAGCCTGTATAATGTTTTCATGAGCAATGTTTTAAAAGCCATTGTTCCTCCACTTCTTTTTT
>NW_010427856.1:0-9781 GCF_000710305.1 Buceros rhinoceros silvestris | reverse complement strand
GTTGCTTTAGGATTTGGAGAAATTATTTTTAAAGCGATCTCTGGGCATTTTTCTGTAAATTTTGTGATAGAGGTTTTATTTCAATCAGAAGAGGCATTTAGTATCCTCCTGTAGTATAAAGTCTCCCTGTGGGAGTTTTAGATTTTTTCCGGATTTTGTGCCCTTGTTCTCTAGTATGCAGTTCAAACATGTGCCCTAAAATATATTAGTTTCATTTAGCTTAATGAAGCTAAGAATGTGAAATTTAGAGTCATGAGGCGCTTGAAGTGGCACTTTAATGCCAGTAATAGGAAGCAGATTTGTTGAGGGTGGTTTTCTACTGAAATTAGTACTATAAAGTATTAATATGTTGCTATCCATTTCATGGTGATAGATGTGGGGTTCAGATGCAGAATTTTTAATGTATTCATCTATATGTAAAGAGTCCATAAATAAATGGTGTACGTGTGCTAAATGGCTAGTGAACATAAGGACTCTTACTTGCCTTTTGCTGTAAAAAATCTTGGGAAATAGAAATTCAGAGACTAATGTCAGGGATCATATAGCCGTATTTTCCTAATCTAAGCATGTAAATTTATAAACTATTTTGCATCAATATATCAATATGCTGGTATTCTATTCACACATTTATATTCAGCGTGAAATATATTTCAGCCTCTTCCCAGCTTTTCTTGGGCTAGGTTGCACTGCAAAGTTTAGTTAGTTTGCATCAGCCTAGACATTCAGCTGCAAAAGCGCATCAGGGTAGTGGAGACATGAAATGGGGCTGTAATCTCTGTTGCAGTGATGATAAATAGGGGAGCACAAGAATACAAAGTGTGAAAATGCAAACCAGGAAGGAATGGGGGAAGCATTTTGCATTATGAAGTTGAATATTTTTCTAAAAATGAATTTCATAAAATATCTAAGCTACCTCAGTCTTCTTGTGCATAGTATAGGCTTTAAAATATGCCAGGTTTTGTCCTTTCCTGCATGGCTTTTCTCTTCTCTTTTCTCTTTTTTTTAATGACTGTAAGAGCAGGCTGTGATAAAAATATATGTAATTCTTTATCAGCTAATTGAGGAAGCATATGTTTGCGTTATAAAGAATGGGAGAAGTTTTTCTCATTGGGACCTCTCTTCCTCTGTCTTTTCTTGGACAAGAGTGAGGCTTTGCTCCAGTGCTGTGCAGACTCCACACTTGAGCTGAATTAGCTTTTGAACTTTTTGTGTACTATTAATCTTAAGAGACAATAAAGTTAAAGTGCATGTCACTAGGTGGCACTGAAACATCGTTGTATGCCAAGTACAGTTGTGAGCTCTTCATCTGTGCTACCAGGGCTGCCTGGATTTGTAAGTGTCAGGGAAATTGTTTTATTGTTAAAGGGCATAGTGTAATATATTCATCTCCATCCAAGGCAGCCGTTTAATGCCCTGAAACATGCCCTCTCGCAGCTCTGGCCTGTTGGCTATGCTTATTTGGTGTAATAATTAGCAGAATTTCTTACTAACAGCGGTACTTACTAACACCTCACATTTTCCTCTGTGTTTTTGTACGTGATGGATTGTGCATTCTATGAATAAAGTTAAGCGGGTCACAGCCTAAGCCCTGTATAACACAGCTATTTTCTGTGCAATGGTTTTGAATAGATATATATTAACTCCTTTTTAATCCCTGTGGTGTGTAATGCAAACAAATTTGAGCCTTTTCATAAGAGGCTATTGAAAACTTGTAAGCACAGAACAGTTGACAAGTTAACAAAAAAACCTGAGTGAGGAGCTACAGAAATTAAAGCACGGTGTCTTCTAACAAAGGCGTGTGATAGCAGCCTGTTAAAATGCTTTATGAAGTTTGGTACCAATGGCTGTACTTTGTTCTAGAGGAACAATTCTGTGCATGGTAAGGGTGGTCTTTCTCCTGTTACGATGCTCAAACTATTACTCTGCTTGGTATGAAAATACAAGTGGGAAGTCCGAGTTAAACATCTCCTGCTTTTTCTGTATGTTACTAACTGGAAATGAGAGTGTTGTAAATTGTCCCGATGGAAATAAAAACAAAAGGTCCTTGAATAAATACTGTGGTAGGGATCCCTGCCATGGTTCTTTCTAAATGCGATGGCAAGGACAGATAGAGTTAAGGTGCCAAAATTATTAGCTAAAGGTAGTCATCTTTTAGTTAAACACTTAAGTAAAAAAAGTCTCATGAAATTCCTGTATAATGAATTAATTTAAATAACAGTGATTCGAGGCATTTGTTGTATAGAGGCTCAGCTCTGCATGGAGACCATCAAACCTTTGTCACTTCTGGTTTCGATGGGAATTGCAGCATCCGTCATGTTAAATGTTGATCGTTGGCTCTTGCAGTTGTCTGATATTATTTAATTGTAAAATCCTCCCTTCCAATAATTTTTTTCATAATGCTACGTCGTTCATTCTTTTTTCACCCAGCCCTTCTTGATTTCTAGTTAATGCTGAAGCAACTCACTTTGGAAGGGGAGGTAATACAGCATGTTAAGCCAGCAAATAAGAACAAAGGTGGTTCTGGCTGCTTCCTCTGAATGTCAGTTCCTTGCCCTCAGCCTCCCTTATTAATGCATCTGAGCTGCTTCACTCAGACGGTTTTAACACAGACATGCATAGTCTGTGTCAAAAAGGGTGGTCTAGATTTTAGAATTTTAGGTTGAGAGTTCCCCAGCATATAAACCCTCTGTATGAAATTATAAAATGGTCGACTCTAGTCCTCGTAGACATTCTGAAGGAAATGGAATTTATTTGTTCTTTTCTTGACATATCCTCTAAGGAAGCAAGGTGGTTTAGAATTTTAAGGTGTCTGCAGTATTTTTATTTGGACAGAGACTTGCCTGCGTGCCTTTAATTTTATGATAGTTCAGAACAATCCTTTGCATCGTGGAAGTTGTACTTCTGTATGAGGGATTTTTTTTGTGGTTTTTTGCATTTCTTTCTACATTGGGTTTTTACCTCTTCTCACTGTCTCTGTTCTTTTCCTTGTACTAATTTACCTGATGATGTTCTTATATAACATGAACAAATATTTACATAAAAATATAGTCAGAGTATTTGGTGCTTTTTCTTTGTCGCATCATTTTATGGATTCAGTTTTGAATGCTACCACACAGTTGATTAAACATGTCTGTATTTTCCTGTTGGCCTGGTACAGCTGTAGCAACTGTTATTGGTCAGGATGGCTGCCTCTGTTCTTGCTTTCTTCAGACAACGAGCCCAAATCACTCTAGAATGAGTGAACGCTTTTTGTAAGAATTGGATTTTTTTTTTTTTCAGCAGAAGGATGCAAATAGGACCAAGGAGAGTTGTGGAATTGTCCTCTCTCTGCCAGCCTCTCCCTGTTTCACTTTCAGAAGTCCAGCCTGTATTTAAGAAGAGCATAGAGAAGGGAGGAGATGGTTTTTAAAAAGCCATGTCATTACTGTTCTACTTCACATTCACCCAGGACAGACAGTGATAACAGCAGGACTATGTAGACTCTCAGACTGGTTAGGCATGTAAGTGTATAGGAAGAAGGGACAGACAAAGGTTTCCCTGAAAAAATCTACACGGAAGACTCAAGAAATAATTTTTGTGCATGTCCATTTTAGCTGAGTAGAACTGCTTTGCAGAATTACACCTGGTCGTTGCAAGTGAAGGAAAAAGTTAACGAGAAATAAGGTCTGTATATGCAAGTAATAAATATGAAAACTGGAACCGAAGTATTAGCCTTTGCAAGAGTTAGGATTACTTTATTAAAACAGCATTATTTTTAAAAGTAACAGTTTGTAAGTTTGCTCTACAAATGCACTCTTAAGCAAAATGCTGATATGCGTTAGAAATTTGCCTCGGTTTAGAACAAAGGAAATAGCTTAACAAATCTACTTCTTTCATAGCAGGTCAGTGCTGTCTTGTGTTTTACCTCCTAGTGTACTGTAAACTTATTCTTTAAATTATGCAAAGTCAGTTTAATAATAGAATGTGAAAGAAAATTGAGTAGTTCTTCCTTTAGCTATAGTAGTTCTTCTGCAACTTGGAACTGAGAATGTTCCAAGTACTATGAAATACAGATCCCGAGAAACTTGTTGAAGTTTGCATGAGTTGTGAGGCAGAAGAGAATTTTAAAACCAGCTTTAGGACTCCAGTAAAATACTTTCTTAGAGAAGGAGACCAGAGTCTCCTGATTCACTGACCACTGTTGACTGGCAACATGATGAAGCAAAACCAGACTGAGGACTAAGAGGCATGAAACTTACAGTTGGTGTGGTTCTGCCGCCTCCACTTTATTTGGTTAGGCTGTATATGCACAACTTTAAGGAAATACGGGTGATTCACGGTAGTCTTCTGGTCTAAACAGTTTGGGAACCACTGAACCAAAATGTACCATTTAGCAAAACATCCAAACTTGATACAAAAAAAATTCCCATGAGGGAGAATTCATTTTACAGTGGCGATATGCTCTGGTGGTTAATTATCCTTCCTCTTAACTTGGGCTCCCTGTTTCTAGTCGGAACTTGCCTAACCTCCTTTGACTCTTGAGTTTTGCTGATCCCTGTCTGCCAACGTAAATGTCTAATGTAAGCTTTCTGTTCCCTGTGTAGCTACTCCAGAGGCTATGAATAAAACAAAGTCTTCGACTCAACAAAATTAACTGTTTGTGTTGTTCACTATTTGTGTTGCTCACTAGGAGGTTTTTTCTTTAAATAATTTTTGTTACAAAACCCCCCTTCTTTCAGTGAACCTCATATGGCAATATCCTTCTTGAACTTCTACGCCAGAATTCAACACGCTTTCATTAATAGTTGTCTTATGAAGTTGAGGCAATAGCTGCAGTTCATTGGTTTTCCAAGTGAGCGTGGTTATCCTCGTTTGACCAATGGCTTAGTCTATGCAAAACCAGTAAATTATTTTGCTATGCAAATCAATGTCTGTGCATTTATCGCACAGGTTGCTCTTATAAACGTAGCAAATGTTACAAATGGCACATTTTGTCATTGAAAACTCTAAACATGTATCAATATTTGTACAAATTTATGTACATAAGTGGTCTTTAACTTTTATAACCTTGACAACAGTTTGTAAAACAACTAACTGTATTAGTGTTGTGCTCTTGTGTAGCTTCAAAACTAAAATCTCAGTGGTTGTGCCATTTTGGAAATAGGTTGTCAATTTGTATGACGCCAGATTTGCTGTAACCGTGATAACAAATCAGTGACAGCTGCCTTTAAATTGTTTTGGGGAGCGGAGGGGAATCGCACAAAGCTACTGCTCAAAGGCTCTGTTAGTGTGAGGAATGTTTGAAGGAAAGTCTGTGTTTATCATGTCCTTGACAAGGACAAATCTGAAAGATTTGAAGAGCAGAGGCAGAAAGCATGGTGCTGCTCTGCAGCTGAACCCCAGGGGGCCCAGCATACCCCTTCCTCCTATGTTCTCTGCCCTCAGGGATTTTGTTAATTGCGGTGTAAACTTTCAAGAATTATCTTGTAAATACAGGGCCAATATGTCTTTAAGATAACATGTGACTAATGCAGAAGAAAATTGTTCCTGGAATATGTTTCCTTTTAAGGCTTTCAACCATCTTCCTGTCTTTTCATTCCAGAGTGAAGAATACAGTTAAATAATCAAATATGATGTCTTGGAAGGCTGTAAAGGTCATAAAATTTCACTGAGTTTGTAGGCACTTCTGTATTTTCATAGTGCTTTTTGTGCTAATAAAATCTCTGGAAAATAATTTGCTTCTATAAAAAGTAGCAAGAGTCAAGAACTTTGTACTGGCCTACGAAGATGTTCAAATACTATATAATGGGCATGACAGTTACAGTATGTGAGATTTAATGCTCTAGCTCCTTATTGATCGTCCTTGTAGCCGACTGCATGGCACAAGCATTTGCACTTAGCACCTGCTCTTTCTACGTTAACACTGTCTTCAGCAGTGCTATCAAGGGGACTTTGGAAAGCACACTTGATGCTTAGCTTAAGTATTTAAGGAAGTATCTATATTTTTTTCAAGTATCCATTTTATTTTCACTTTTCACTGCCGTCTCTTCTGGGTGATGTTTTAACACTTAAAATTCTTTCCCCCCCAACGTTTTTTAAGTATCCTTATTATATTTTGGGTACTTCTACCATTAGCTATCAAATCTGTAGAGACCAGAAGTCCTGCAAGGCTCATTATTTTTTGGAAATCAAGAAAAGCTTCAAGAAAATTAATTTCATCTTTGATCTTGATGGTAGTTCTGAAAAACTGCATCGGTGTAACCTGCTCATATGTGTATTTGAAAGTTCGTCTGTCTACATCTACAGATGTCACAAAGGTTCCAGATCTGCATCTCAAGCTGTGTCAGCCTTGGTTTTCATTCTGGAGGTCCTTGGTTCGCTCTCTGGTGGTTGGTCAGCTCTTTCTCTGCTGCAGTAATTAGATATTATACCCCAGTGAAGGCTGTACAATTCCACCTTGCGGAAGTGCGATGTTTCACCATGGCAGTGTATTTCCCCTTCATAAGCATAGTATGCAGCTCCTAAGGCTACTCAGCCTTAGCTTCTACATTCCGGTAATACACGTCTGTTTAAGTTGGACAACATCAATAACTTTGTGGTGGTGTTAGAACGTGAGAGGTCTACAGACAGCAGTGCCAAAGGAATCCTTGTTTCAATACCAACCCATGTTTCAAACACTTTCTTAGCTCCATATATGCTCTTGTGTCCATCTGTATAAGAAGAAAACCGAAGAACTGGAGGTCTGATTGAAACTTGATCATTACTTTCAAACAAAGTTTGAATGTTCTTACTTCTGACCTAATACAGCTGATCCATTTACCAGCTTGTACCTGCTGGAAGAGGGTGCACAAATAACAGCAGGAACAAGATATGGATGATGGTGTCAAGATGCTTGCAGTGGTGGTAGAAGGTATACTGACGAGGCTTAGAGGCATTCTGTCAGCAAAAAGTGACGGTGTTTGAGCAATTCATCATTTCAGGTTTGTGTTATGATTACTTAAAGTGCTAATCCATGTGTGACAAGTCTACACTTGGCTGGGTAAGAAAATTGCCAGTTCTGTACCATTAACAGCCACTGGCCAAAGGAACAATGTTCCTGTAGGTTAAAACAACAATTAAGGGGCCGTTAACACTGGAAGGAGGGGGGAGAGAGGATACCGGTAGCAGAGACATTTTTAACACATTGCTAAGCTGCGTCAGTGCATAAATTAACTCTTAGTTCAGTTACATCCATCAGGCATGTTGTGCATAGGCATGACTGGTCTGTGTGTGTGTGAACTAGAATCTGGGCCTGCTGATTTATGAGAAGGGGTAAGAGAGGTTGAAATTAGTAAGCAAAGCCCAGCAGAACCTTTGCAGGGAAGAATATCAAACAGTCATTTAGGCAGCTGCCGAGTTACAAACCCTGGTGTTAGACCTGAGGTCTTTCCTTTACAGTAGATTGTTCATTCTGTAGGTTTTTTCTTGACCAGATATCTTGAACTGCATCCTGCTCTTTCTGTAACTGGACTGCTTTGTTGAGTGGGAGAGCAAGATGCATAGTGATTACATAGTAAATAACCAGCATACTTTATCGTAGTATAGTTAGGAAATGGATTTATGGGCTATGAAATACTGTTAAAGACTCACAGATAATTTTAATGTAAGTTTCTATAGAATAATAATAATTATGCAAGTTTTGGTACTTATGAAAATGCTTTTGGTATGTAGTACTGGGGCGGAGCTGTGCTGTGCAGAGTGTGGTGCTGGATGGTCCTATGTCTGGCAGTCTTTCTTACAGAAAGAATGTAGCACAGACAGGGCTTTTGGTAAGACCTGAGTGTAATGACGGATAACCTGGAAATAACAACTTTTTCATAGAAGTGGTGCTGTAAAATTGGTCAGTCCCTTAAGATCTTTTAATGAGAGGAGTGTACAGAAATAATTTGAAGGAAAAGAAATTCTGAAATCTAATATGCATGATAATAGAGAAATAAAAGCTGTGATAGTGCATTTAGAATGTATTTTTTTATTGCTCTAGGTTCATTTCTGACATAACTAGTTTTAGTGAGCCACTTGAATCATCTTGTTTGCTGTGAAGTTTTAGTAGCTAACACGTGGAAAGCTTAAACAAATGTTAACTTCAAAAATCTCCTTCCTTCCTTAAACTATCTCAAATTTGGTGTGTCTCTTTTAAAAAACAAACTTTTAAAAAACGTGTAGAAGACTGTTAGGAGGTAGGTTATGGAACTTCCCGTGAAGTGGTAGCTTTTTTCTAGATCGGGTCTTAGTGTTGTGAACAAAATTTTTACTTCGTATAAAGTATTTAATCATCCTCCTCTCACTTCAGAGCACCAGCCCTTTGCTTCATGCATGACTTGAAAGAAATCCAAGTTTTATGATAGCTGATTAAAAAAAAAAAAGAAAAAACCATAGGCCCTAGTGTACATGTGTATGTGGGGAAAAAGCTAATAGAAAGAAGGTGGTTTTGGAAAACCAAAGGTTTGTATCTGAACTTGTGATCCAGATCTTTTTCATAATATGCGTTCTCAGTGCCTTGCTAAACCGGAAGACCTTTTGGAAAACCAAAGACTGGGAAAAAATGGTATTGGAGATGATGCTTTCTTATGCTTCAAATAGAGACACTTTTTTTTAAGGAGCTGCCCCAGAAATTTCTGCAAACACATTGGATTGCATTGAAATAAACTGAAGTGTTTTACTAGTTTTGGGCTGGAGTTGGTCTTGTCAGGAGTGTAAAAACTGCAGTGGGCAGTTAGAGAAAGTCTTTTCGATGGAAAAAAAAAAAATGGCTAATGTGTTCAGACCTTCTGAAGGAGTTAAGGCAGAAGGGCTTTTGTAGCCTGAGCGTGGAGATGATGTTTCGCAGCTACTGGACCTTCCTGTTGCGGTCTCACCTCTAGCATATTGTTCCCATCTTTAGCCTCAGTGAGATGGTCAGATCTAGACTGGAGATAGGTGAAATTCAGCCTAGATAAGATGTTCAGCTTGCTTTTACCTCTCTTTGCTGTAAGGTTGCTGGAGGAGTGGAATAAAAAGGAGGAGCATTTTCAGTGTTTCTTGATTAAAAAAAAAAAAATCACGGACCTGGTGAAATTAAGGTGACATTAGTTGGGACTTTAATTCACTGTAAGATAAGTCAGGTATTGAATCAGAAAATCAAATTGTTTTGTGGGGAAGAGCTTGTTTGAGAATTTGGAATTGTTTTGTTGTTTGTGCGGTTCTCCCTGCATCAGGCAAGCACCAGCTGCCTGAATCGTAGGTCGCAGAGTCCAGCCAGTTATCAGCTGCTGATTAAAAATGGTCGTTTCCTAGGGTGATGTATATTGAAAATAAATACAATAAAAATATCTAAAACCTGTTAAAATAGAAAGTTAAGTGCAACAGGGAGATATTTAGATTTTGTTTGAATTGTCTTATTTCATGTACTTTTTCCATAGTACAGTTCATCATTTGCTTCATTCTGCATGATGCAGATTGTAAGGTGAAGGTAATCAAGGGTTAAAAAAGGTTGCTTACATTTCCTCAGAGCTTAGGAACATGTCTGTTGGAAGTTTCAGAATACCATCTTTTCTGCAAAAAGTCCTTTTTAGGGGATAATGAGATGGACTTTTCCAGGATAGTAATAAGTCATGGTTTTTGGCACTCTGCTAGTTTGAATGAAGTGTATTTTAACTGCCATTCAGAGTGAGTTTGTCTTTTGTAACTCAAAACTTACATCCTGAAGTGTTTCCCAGGCACTGTAATATCTGCCCATGGCTTGGGCTGCTGTGACTGACTGTCCTGGTTTGAGCTAAAACTTCCT
>NW_010427855.1:1481-2598 GCF_000710305.1 Buceros rhinoceros silvestris | reverse complement strand
CCCGCCGTACCCTAGACAACAGGGCAGCCCAGGGCCTCACCGGCCCCTGTGGCCCCTGGGGACAGGTCCCAGCTGCTGAGGAAGCTCCCATTGCATGGTGACCCCTGGGCTGCCCCTTCCCCGGGAGGCTGCTGGCAGCTCTACCTGCACCACCGGGAGGAAGCAGGAAAGAGGCCTCGGGGCACCTGCTTCCCACGCAGGCAGGTCAGGCTGAGCTCTGCGCCGGACTCTGTGCCGGGCTCTGCCAAGAGTCGGGTCCTTCCCGTGGCCAGACAGGGCAGCGGGGTGCAGGCAGCAGGCAGGGTTCTGCTGGAGAAGCCTGCTGCCTGTAGGCTCTGCCTCCCTGTGTCTGCTCCAGGACCCCTGGCAGGGGTTGATCATGCCACCCCCTTCCCTGTCCTGTGACATGTGATGGGGACCATGTAGCCTGGACCTGGGGAGGAGCATCCTGCCACGGGATGGTCCATGAACTGGCATGGCCCCATGTCCCTGTGTGGGGTCACCTGGAGCTCCCTGAGAGGCAGGAAGGACTGGAGCAGTGTCTGTCCCTGTCCACCCTAAGAGCTGGATCCCATCTCTGTTTCTCCTCCATGGCTGGTCCGTGGCAGCTCTGCCGGTGTCCCTGTGCTGAGCAGGACCCTTTGCACCTCCATCCGCCCCTCTCCATGGGCAGGAGTTGGCTGCGAGTGCTCGGCATGGGGTCCTCTGTGGCCACCCTCTGCCCTGCCTGTCTGTCCTCATCCCACATCCTGCAGGAGCTGTCTGGGCTCCCTGGCCTGGGGCTGCGTCGGGCTGCCAAGGCCTGTTGGTTTTGGCCGTGCCCTGCGTAACGCAGCATTTTTTCCCAGAGCCTTTAGGAAACAGACTTGCAGCTTTTTCCCTTCCTTCCCACGATGTTTTGGCCTGGCTGGGGATGGGTGGGTGGCCGTGGGAGCCGGGCTCGCCTGCTGGGCACTGTGTTTCCCAACAGCATCGCAGGTGGCAGGATGGGGGAGTGGGCAGTGGTGAGCCCCTTCGTGTGGGACAGACAGCAGGACACGGGCTGGACAGACACCTTGTCTGAGCCGGGGGTCCCTGTCTCACTCCAGCAGCCCGAAGCCAGTGGGAGCGTGGGGCT
>NW_010427855.1:987-1334 GCF_000710305.1 Buceros rhinoceros silvestris | reverse complement strand
AGTGGGAGCTGGGGCGTGGGGCTGCGGGCTCCATCGCCCCCGCCACAGCCCAGCCCGGCACAGCGAGGGCACAGGAGGGTCTCTGACAGGTCCCCTCCGGGTAAGCAGAAGGGAGTTAAATGCCTGTGCAGGAGCAGGTGCCCCGGGGCTAAGCGGGTGGCGGGCGATGGGAGGCTGCAGCCGGCGGGCGGGCGGCCGGGAAGCGGTTAAGTGCAGCTCGTACAGTAAACACGTTGTCTGGGGGCTCAGGCCGGGGGGCTCCGCATTCCAGGGAAGAGCCTGGGATCAGCGGGGGCTGGGCTGAGGGGGGCCTTGCCAGGAGACATTCTAGGAAGTGAGGGACCAGG
>NW_010427855.1:0-769 GCF_000710305.1 Buceros rhinoceros silvestris | reverse complement strand
GCATGCACCCTGTCCTCGTCCTCTCCCCCCCAGCCCTGCCAGCTCTGGGCTGGCTCCAGGGCCAGCAGCACCCACCGCACTTGCACCCGTCGCTGCTTCTTTCCACCTGGGTCAGGGGCCAGGCGAGGCTGTTCCTCAGTCCGGCTGTCTCTCAGGAAGGGGTCTGACCCTCACCCATGCTTGGGTTTCTCCCGGCTGGGTCCTGGTCCCGGCCCAGCAGCACCCACCGCACTTGCACCCGTCGCTGCTTCTTTCCACCTGGGTCAGGGGCCAGGCGAGGCTGTTCCTCAGTCCGGCTGTCTCTCAGGAAGGGGTCTGACCCTCACACATGCTTTGGTTTCTCCAGGCTGGTTGCTGCTCCTGGCAAGTCTCTGGTCTCTACGGGGATTCTTCTGAATCTGTATCGCTTGCTCCCTCTCCTGCATCCTGACCTCTCCTCCATCAGCACCGACCAGGAGGTGCAGATGCGCTCAGCCGTGTTTGAGCGCAGCAGGGCGCAGCAGCAGCGTGTCCCTGGAGGATGGGGACGGGCCAGGCTTGCTGTCCAGCACCTCTGGCCAGAGGGCCTGTGCCCAGCCACCCCCGTGCCCCAGCTCCCTGCACGTTGCAGGGATGGGCACACGCTTCCCTGTGCTGGTGCTTGCTGAGCCAAGAGCCCCGGCAGCCAAGAGAGCCAGGGCTGTGCCGTGGCGCTGCCAGGACCACCCACAGGCGACACCAGCAGTGCCAGACAGGGAAGCGGCGGGTGCTGGGACTCACTGCTGCTCAT
>NW_010427854.1:0-428 GCF_000710305.1 Buceros rhinoceros silvestris | reverse complement strand
CCTCTTGACATCTTGCGACGGTCAAATTGTCCGCAGGGATGCAGGGAACGGACCAGAGACGAAGGTTAAGGATCCAAACCAAGGGGCTCTCGTTACCCGCTGAGCGACAGGAACCGATGGGGCAGCTCCGTCAGCGTGAGGGAACCGGGCAAAGGGAGTCGCAGGGGCTGCCCCTCGGGGGCACTGGGAAGGGCTGGCCCACCCAGGGCTGGGGCAGTGGGTGCCACCCCCCCGGGCAGGGAGTTCTCGGGGCTCATTGCCGCAGGCGGAGCCTGAGCCAGGGTTCAGTTTAGGTGGGAGGGAGGTGGAGCCGCTCCTCGGCCCAGAGCACTCACCAGGATGGAGTCGACTTTGCTCTGCACGGATTTGCTGTGTGAGACAGAGACAGAAGGAGTTAGGGTGGCGCGGGACGGCTCCGCAGCACCCTA
>NW_010427853.1:608-939 GCF_000710305.1 Buceros rhinoceros silvestris | reverse complement strand
ATCCCGCTCCTTCCCAGTCACCCCCAGTCCAGCCCAGTCCTATCCCAGTTCTCCCCAATCTCCCTCCCAGTGCCTGCAGTCCCCGTCCCGCTCCTTCCCAGTCCATCCCAGTCCTTCCCAGTCCATCCCAGTTCTCCCCAGTCCTCCCTGGGAGGTGCATGCTGTGTCCCTGCTCTCCATCCTGCTCCATCTCAGTCCCCATCCCAGTCTCTCCCAGTATATCCCAGTTCCATCCCAGTCTCCATCCCAGTTCCTCCCAGTATATCCCAGTCCCCATTCCAGTCCCTCCCAGCATATCCCAGTTCCCATCCCAGTCCCCTGGGTGGGAAGG
>NW_010427853.1:0-507 GCF_000710305.1 Buceros rhinoceros silvestris | reverse complement strand
CCTGTTGCCCCCCCAGTCCCTCCCAGTGTATCCCAGGAACCCCAGTACTCCCCAGGGGGGTTTGCTGGTGCCCCCCCAGTCCCTCCCAGTATATCCCAGTCCCATCCCAGACTCTGTCCCAGTCCCTCCCAGTATATCCCAGTCTCCATCTCAGTCCTTCCCAGTATATCCCAGTCCCCATCCCAGTCCCCCGGGTGGGAAGGGGAGCCCAGCCCCTCTCCCAGTCCCTCCCAGTCCCATCCCAGTCCCTCCCAGTGCCATCCCAGTCCCTCCCAGTATATCCCAGTCCCACCTGGGAGGTGCAGGCAGAGCAGCAGCAGCCCGAGGGCCGATGGCAGTCGGGGCCGGGCCATGGCTGGGGACACTGGGGACACTGGGGACACTGGGGACACGGGCTGTGGGGCCGGGTGTCCTGTGTCCCTGCGCGTCCCACATGTCCCCTCTGCCCCCCTTTGTCCCCATGTCCTGTGTCCTTGTGTCCCCCCGTGTCCCTGTCCCCGTGTCCCC
>NW_010427852.1:0-1001 GCF_000710305.1 Buceros rhinoceros silvestris | reverse complement strand
CAGCCCTAGACAAGCCCGGGCTCAGGCACGCGGGGGTGGGTGGCTGCTCTGCCCAGCTGTCCGTAGTGTAACCAGTCTATGGCAGCTTCTCCAGTCACCGCTTTCCAGACCTGCATCCTCCCCTCCGCCTCAAAACACCGCGGATCACTCAGATTCTGGGGGTCAGAGTGCCCACCTCAGCCCACAGAACTCTGGGACAAGGGTCTTGTCTTACTTGAAGTTTGACTCTGACCTTGGGCTCTGCCACTTCCCTGCTGACAAACCTTCACCATGGTTTGTTTCTTTCTGTCTCATCAACGTGGGATCCAGCACAGACACCCCCAAAGCTGGCGGGGGAAGGTAGTGAGTTCCATGATGAACTGAGCTCCACCGGGAGGCGCGGCAGGCGCAGCTCCCCCTAAACCCGCGCCCATCCTGCCCTTCACCACTGCCTGCTGAAGCACCTAGAGCCGGGAGAAGACAGGGCAGCACTGGAAGCCGTCCCTCCTGCTTCATGACTCCCCGAGGAGAGGGCAGAAGGATTTCCAGGCGTTCACAGCTCTCATCCTTCCACCCGCCTGCCCCGCTGGAGCCCACGGACTCACCTCCGACACCCGCTGCAGGTTCCGGCTGGCAATGACGGTCTGGCAGCCGTGCCTGCAAAGAAGGGGCTGCTGAGAAGGGCTGCCCAGCGCTGGCTCCTCAGTCATCTCGGACCTCTGGGGTTACCAGGAGTTTGGTCGGAGAAGGGTGGGAGGTGGCACAAAACCCTTGCAGGGAAGGGACTGCTGCTCCTCCAGGCTTGCAGGACTCAGAGGGGACAGTCACAGCGCACTGGAGACTGATGCCAGCCCTGTGACACGGCCCTGCCTCCCACACCCCCAGGAGCCACCGGAGCCTGCACCTGGGAGGGCTGCCCGCAGCGCTCATGAGGACACTGTTGCCTCACTCCACTTCTTCCAGGCCCCGTTACCACAAGGGAAGGGAAGAAAGAAGGGGAGAAGGGGAGAAGGGGAGAAGGG
>NW_010427851.1:0-274 GCF_000710305.1 Buceros rhinoceros silvestris | reverse complement strand
AATCAAAACAACTGTTTCCTCCGGCCGCCTTGAGACGGGTTTAAAGGGATTGAGAGTCTCTCCGTGCACTTCTGTGCCTGAGCTCCTGTCTAGCGTTATCGGTACACAGGAAGTGACTTGGGCGCTGCCGAAGTCGACTGAGCTTCAAGCGGAAGTAACCGGAGCGGGCAGTGCAGAGGGCGGTGACGAAGGCGGAGCAGTGGGCGGTGCGGCAGGCGGCGACGAAGGCGGAGCAGCAGGCGACGCGGCAGGCGGTGACGAAGGCGGAGCAGCA
>NW_010427850.1:75008-75254 GCF_000710305.1 Buceros rhinoceros silvestris | reverse complement strand
TAAATGGCCAGTGCAGATAAGAGGTGTCAGAACCTCATCCCTTTGGTCTAGGTGGTTTTCCTTGAGGAGATGTAATTTGGGATGATCGTTCGTAGGTGGATTTCCAAATCTAACATCCCTGAAGGTTTAGGGTTGGCGTGGAGAAGAGATGAGAGGAACAAAACGGCGGGGGCTGGGGCAGGGGGGGGAGGAAGGGGGGAAGAGCACTTACGGCTCCTTAGGGCCCTTTCCCGTTTTAAGGTGGGG